>NC_057394.1:55339245-55456192 GCF_019320065.1 Cervus canadensis
AGTGAAGAAGAACTAAAAAGCCTCTTGATGAAAGTGAAAGAGGAGAGTGAAAAAGTTGGCTTAAAGCTCAACATTCAGAAAACTAAGATCATGGCATCCGGTCCGATCACTTCATGGGAAATAGACTGGGAAACAGTGGAAACAGTGTCAGACTTTATTTTGGGGGGCTCCAAAATCACTGCAGATGGTGATTGCAGCCATGAAATTCAAAGACACCTACTCTTTGGAAGGAAAGTTATGACCAACCTAGATAGCATATTAAAAAGCAGATACATTACTTTGCCAACAAAGGTCCATCTAGTCAAGGCTATGGTTTTTCCAGAGGTCATGTATGGATGTGAGAGTTGAACTGTGAAGAAAGCTGAGCACCGAAGAATTGATGCTTTTGAATTGTCAAGGAGATCCAGCCAGTCCATCCTAAAGGAGATCAATCCTAGGTGTTCACTGGAAGGACTGGTGCTGAAGCTGAAACTTCAATACTTTGGCCACCTCATGCAGAGTTGACTCAATGGAAAAGACCCTGATGCTGGGAGGGATTGGGGGCAGGAGGAGAAGGGGACGACAGACAATGAGATGGTTGGATGGTATCACTGACTTGATGGACATGAGTCTGAGTAAACTCAGGGAGGTCTGGTGTGCTGCGATTCATAGGGCCGCAAAGGGACACGACTGAACGACTGAACTGAACAGAAATTGCATTTTCTTTTCTTTTTTTTTGAAATTGCATTTTCAATAGAAATGAAGTATAATAGATTAAAAATAACAATGTAAGAGAAAATGTTACATTGTGCATGTTCATGTAAAATATTAGAACTGGATTTAAATAAATGCAATTTTTTAATAGACATTCAAATGGTTTCTATGGTAGGTATTTCATATGTCAATAATTTACTTTAAAAATATGTTACTTTTTACACTTATGCAGGTACTATATACATTTTAATATTGAAATAGTTATGGTAATTAAATTAATTGATCCACAGTTCATAATAAAGCTGAAAATTAAAGTTGCTCAGTTGTATCTGACTCTTTGTGACCTTGTGGACTATACAGTCCATGGAATTCTCCAGGCTAGAATACTGGTGTGGGTAGCCTTTCCCTTCTCCAGGGGATCTTCCCAACCCAGGGACTGAACCCAGGTCTCCCGCATTGCAGATGGATTCTATACTAACTGAGCTATCAGGGAAGTCCTTCATAATAAAAGTATTAATATAAACCAAATGTATGTATTATATTATTACTTGTTTAGGCTTTTTGATAGCAATGAATATGCACTAGTTTGTGATTATAATGTTACTGCCTAGTCCACTTTGACCTACTATAAATAATTTTCAGTATTTTTTTTTTCCTGTGGTCTTCTTAATCAATCCACAGATAAAATTTAGTTTACTAGAATTCAACTGACAGCATGAAAACAAGTCAGTCAGAGGCCAATCTTCCTTTTATGGAAGACTGCTATATCTTTTGAAACTTACCACATGTATTACTTACTTCCTCTTTGGACTCTATCTTGAATACCTAAATATTCAATCAATGAGCTTATGATCCATTTTCATCCACATTCAAAACAGTTGTCTCATAGAACTTATCACATTACCTTTTAAACATTGTTAGGTAGGAAATTACGTATAAGCAGCATGGGGTGGTGGAGGCAAAAAGATTCAAACTAATCTCTAAACTCCACCCCAGACTGGCTCTGGTTTGGCCCAGCAGAGCTCACAGATATGATGCAAAGTAGCCACAGAGACTTCTAATTCTGGCACCTGAGCCCTTGATGCACAGCTGTGCCCTCAAGTTACCTTGGATAGCTGGGAGCCCACTCAGTCAGTCAGTCAGTTCAGTCGTTCAGTCGTGTCCGACTCTTTGCCACCCCCTGGACTGTAGCCTGCCAAGATCCTCTGCCCATGGAATTTTCTAGGCAAGAATACTGGAGAGGGTTGCCATTTCTTCCTTCAGAGGGTTTTCTTGAACCAGGGATTGAACCTGCATCTCCTGTGTCTCCTGCATTACTGATGGATTCTTTTACCCACTGAGCCGTCAGGGAAGCCCACTAACTTGCAACTGTCAGTCAAAACTGTCAGTCCAGGTCTGCCTAGATGAATATGTACAATTCTGTCTTGAAAACCCTGTACCTCATCATTCCAGTGCCCTTCCCTCTCTTGGTTTGGCCTACCTCTCTCTTAAGGTGTTCTTTCCATTCTTTCTTCAATAAGCTTGTTTTTATCACAGGTAAGACCTCAGATTCTGCTTTGGGTCCTTACCAAGAACTGAGCCCTACAAGGAAGGGTCCTCTCAACTCTATCTGGTAACAACATTAAGGAAACGGTTTACAAGCCTCATCCCCTCCTAGATGCTGAACATCATGACCTGTATACAGTCACACTTTTGTATTTTTAGAAGCAAGTGTAGACTCATATAGAAAGGGTGTGAACGATGTTTTTAGAACAAATGCCATGAAAGAAGGTTTATGCAGAAACGTTGTGAATCCTGTTTGTTGGTGGTATAGAGTTGAAGTTAATATCAACATATTAAGAAATTTATAAGTCCCAGTGTCATGAACACAGGCAAAGATCTGTAACAAGTAGGTTAAAGTCCAACAGAGATAAGATGCAGGTGTTTCTGGTTAATTTTAGCAACTTTAACCTGCTCTTTGAGGCAAACAAATCACTGCTTGATTTTAGGAATCTAATCACAATATTGAGATTATAAAATACATAAGAGATCATGTATCTGGAAAATTCCATTACTTTTAAACAAATTCCTATAGTGAAACCTAAAATATGAAACAATCCTACAAGACCCTTGGACTTTAAGACAGATGAGGAAATTGTAGCATGGGTTGTTTGATGTCTGATATCTCTCTTCACCTCCAAGGAAACTGAGTATCCTAGGGAAAAATGTTTGAAAATCAGTGAAAGTCCAGGATCCCAATATTAAAGATTACATAGGAGAAACTAAGATACTTATAATTTAAGTGACTACCTATTTTAAGCTCAAGTCATTGCTATTTGAAAATGAAAGATTGAACCATATCCAAAAAACTAGTGCTTTATATTATAGCTACTTAAATATTTTTTCTATAGAATTAAAAGTACACATAGCAATAGAAACTATACAAAATAAAACATAGAAACAAGAATAAAAATAATAATAATCACAGTTATTAAAATTATAAAATAAATTTTGTATTATTAATATTAAATTAGCTATTATTAATACATTAATTGCAGGAGAATTTGAAGTGGTTTCATACACAGGCAAATGAAATCCTAAAAGTAGAAAATGATCATGTAAGATATTTCAATAAAATATCTAAAAAATTTCCAAGCAATGAAAATTATGTACTCATATATCCAAGAAGTTTAGTGAAAACTTAGGACAACAAATGTGAAGAAAACTACACAAAGGCACAGAATCATCAAAATGCTCAAGGCCAGTGATAAAGACGGAGAAAGCAATGGCAACCCACTCCCATGTTCTTGCCTGGAGAATCTCAGGGACAGGGGAGCCTGGTGGGCTGCCGTGTCTGGGGTCGCAGAGTCAGACACGACTGAAGCGACTTAGCAGCAGCAGCAGCGGTGATAAAGAAAACAATTGTAAAAGCAACCAGTGCTGGGTGGATGAATGGGCAGTACATAATTCATAGGAAAAAAAAAAGAGAGAGACCACAAAATCCAGTCAGAAACAATGCACAGAAGAAGATAGAGTGATTAAAGTAATGAAAAGAGAACAATATAAAACAACATAGAGCAAAAAGAAAAGAACAGAAAACACTGCAACTCAAACTTTTATCCCAGGCAAAACTATCTTTCAAATATGTGGTCAAGTGTTCAAAAACAAAGCAAAACAAAACAACCATATCATCGTCAAATAACAACACAAAAAATGAGGTGAAATACAAGCGTTTTTCAAACATACAAAGACTGAAATAATTTATCACCGGCAGGCACACTACATGAAATGTTAAAGGAACATTCGTGCAGAAAGATATAATTCCAGAAACACATATAAATCTACACAGAAGGATGAATATCAGAAGATATGCAGCTGATTGTTACTGATAGTAAAATATGAGATATGAAAGATATCTTTGAATAAATGAAGCAACTTCAGTATTTCTTATAAAAGAATGCAATACTATGTATAGCTGAGTTCTTAATTGTAGAGCAGAAATTAACCATAAGATTGTAAATCAACTATGTCTCTCTCTCCCTCTTTTTTTTTTTTTTTTTTAGATAAAGCACTTTTACAGAATTCAGTAGTAAAGAAAGTGAGGAAAAGTGAAGTCGCTTAGTCATGTCTAACTCTTTGTGACCCCGTGGACTGTAGCCTACCACGCTCCTCCATCCATGGGATTTTCCAGACAAGAGTACTGGAGTGGGTTGCCATTTCCTTCTCCATTCAATAGTAAATGCAACCGTAAAAGGCAGAAATTTAACTTGCTGATTTACATAATTCTTCAAAATACACATATAAAAAACATATACTATAAAGAGATCATGGTGAAGTATAAGAATAGTCCTAAATAGTTGTATGCATATTTGTGATGTCCTTTATTTAAAAGAGATCTCTCATTTGTAAGAGGTCTTATGATTACAAGTAGTCTAGTTCTTCATATATCTGCCAGTAGAAATACATACTCATTTTAATAATGCAAAGAAAATTGTCCTGGAAGTTTCAATAATTCGTAAATTATCTAATGTTCTAATCTATTATTATTTATTTACCTGTGAAATGTGAAATATAATGGAGAAAATTTCACAGTTTTCATGGAAAAATCATTACATTTTAATCATCAGGGTTCACACATTTGATTAACAGCTAAATTTATGAAAGTACAATTAAATCATAGTTTTGAAGTATATAACCTTAAAATGATTTATTAAATTTTTTGTAATGTAGAACTTTCTGATGGTGAAAAAATTAGCATATGTGGAGTTTTGAACATTTTCCAAATTATATATATTATCTGACTTAACTGTACTAATTATCTTTCCCCACTATCTTGATGAAAATACAGAAATTAAATTAACTTCCTAGTGTTTACTATTGAGTTAATGCTGCCAAAAGTACGGAATGGAACAAAACAAAATTTAGAACCAATAGATTTTTTTTTTTTTTTTCTCATAAAGTTAAGGAAACTCATGAACTTCTCAGTTAGCTGGTTCAAGGGTAGCAAATAAAGCATTGTGCTTTGTCCGCAGCATAAAACAAGACCATGCTTCCCATCTTCCCTTTCACTTAGGTTATGTCCATCTTTCTGTGTTTGAGTCAGTGGAAGGTAAAATAAAGAGGTATATACCCCTTCCTAAAACATAATTTACTAGGACTAATCCTCTGTCTTCCGATATTGGTCCGTTAGCTACTGATAGCAGAACTGACACTGAATCTGCGTGTAAAACATCTACACCACACCATCAAGTAAGTGAGAATTAAGTTAACGTCCAGGGGCTTAGATTTCATGGTTGATCTGTTCTAGCTGGAATTACTTTCATATACACAGATATTGTTCTTTGAAGTGAAGTACTTCCAAAGAGTAACTTAAAATGTGTGCTGTCAATTTAGGAATTTGACGATAAGAATATTGATAGGAGATCCTGCTTAAGCATTACAAAACATTTGGGAAAAAGGATTTCTGTGATAATTTGAAAGGCAGGCAATGTGTCTATCTATCCTCTGACTTTCTGGAAAGTGACTGGATAACAGATTGTTGGGCCTGGTTGTGATATGTTAACAGGTAGTTTAGGACATGATTAAATTAAAGAGATAATTTCAGGCAAGAAATTGTTGGTTTTCAAGCAGAAATAAAAAGGAATAAAATCTAGTCTTTAATGGGTTAGAAAAGCCCCTTGCAAAAGTACAAAATACACATGGAAAGACTTAGCTTTGCAGGAAACATTTAAATTAAAGGTGAATTCTTAAAACTCAGCCCAGGCAGGAGGCTGCTATGCCCCCATTTGCCCGCAAAGTAATGAGCTATCCTTTTTTACTCTCCCTTCCCCACAAAAAAACAAAACTAACCTTAATGGCTTCAAGACAATTTCTTCAATTTGAGACAAAGAGGCGTGTTAATGAATACACAAAAATGTAAGTTAGGCTTAAGATGTATATTTGGGGGAGAACTTTGATTGTAACTATTGATGCAAAGAAATGATTGGAAGTTAACAAGACCTGATGCTTAAGGTATCAGATTGTATTAGAGTTTATGCTATGTATTTCTCATCTGTGAAAACATATTAAGCATTCTGAGTGACTACCCGGTGAATTTCAGTGTGCTCTATGCATTGTGCATACTTCCTTTCTCCAATAATACTGAGTTTGCTTGCCCAGTGGAATATGAATGGGCATGAATATGCCATATAGAAACAAAAACTTTAAAAGTCATTGTACAGTCCAATCAACTTTCTTGTTGTTCTGAGAATGCATTGTCTAAAATTGAAACTGCTCCAAAAGGCTTGATCCAGAATGAAGAAAAGTGGACCATGACTGAAGAAAAGTGAAGCTGACCAAAAGCTTATTCATAGCCTGGAGCTAAACAGAGATGTTGCTGACTCATGTTTAAAATGTAATGTGGTCAAAAATAAACATTTGTTGATGTTAAAAGTCATTGATATTTTAAAGGCTGTTTTGTATCACAGAAAAATCAAGAAAAAACAAATAACATAAATTCTAAATTTTAGTAGATTTTCTTTTCAAAGAGATAATCTTTTTTTTTCTTTCTTTCTGAGCTTTAAAATAAAACACTACCCTTAAACTAGCAGCATAACAAGTGTATAGCCCTTAATGACACCAAGTCCCTATCACTTTCATCAATTATAATAATTATATTAGATTTCTTTTGAGAAACAAAGAATATATTATAAGATTTATTTACTTAAGGAGATTCATTGTAAGAATAATTTTATGTGATAATGAAGATTAAGAAGTCCACAATTTACCTCTAACAAGCCCTTTGCCTGCCCATACACAATGAAGTAATTAAATAATGCTATAATTCAACCCTACTTCAAAGCCTGGAGAACTAGGGGAATTATTTGTGAGTCAAGTTCCAGTTCAAGTCCAAAGGCTTGAGAACTGGAGATGTTGGGGTTTGGGGGTGGGGGTCAATATTGCAAGTCCTGGTCAGAGTCTGAAGGCCCAAGAACAAGGAAAACTGTTATCAGATAGCAGAAAATGAATGTTGAAACATAGTGCAAATTTACTCTTCCTCTGCCTTTTTGTTGTATTCAGACCTAAAATGGATTAGATGATGCCATCCACACTGATGAGGATCTTTCTACTCAGTCTACACATTTAAATGCTAATCTCTTTTGGAAAATCTTAAGATATATACAGAAATAATGTTTCACCAGCTATCTGAGCACCTCCTGACTCAATAAAGTTGATAACTGAAAATTAACTCTCAGACCCAAGTAGCCTAATAAGCAAAGAAGACTCATCTAGAATGCAGGCAGAATAAGTGAACATTCTTTCAAAGAACAAACTCAAAATCAAATTCAGGGGTTCCTGTTATTGTCAAAGCAAATGATTGCTAAAATTCCTGTCAATGACAAATCAAATATCCCATTCTGTGTTTCTAATATAATTTTTTGAGGGGGACTATGGTAAAATGGGGGCTTCTCTGGTGGCTCATTGGAAAAGAATATTCTTGCAATGCAGGAGCCATAGGAGACAGAGGTTCATTCCCTGGTTAGGGAAGATCTCCTGGAGAAAAGCATGGCAACCCACTCTAGTATTCTTGTCTGGAGAATCACATGGACAGAGCAGCCTGGCAGGCTACAGTCCATAGGGTTACAAAGAGTTGGACACAACTGAAGCAACTTAGCATGCATGCACATGGTAAAATGATTATTTTACCTCTTCTCTACCATTGCCTATTGAGTAGCAACATACTTTATTCTTTAAAGTAGGCAATGATAAACTTTTTCGTACAAGGCTAAATACTAAATATTTTAGGTTTGGAGGCCATAAAATCTCTGCCAGAACTATTCCATCCTACTCACATCTGTTATTGTAGCATTGAAAGTAATCATAGTCAACATGTAAACAAATGAGTATAGCTGGGTTCCAATAAAACTTTATTAAAAAAATAAAGAAAGTAAGCAGTCAGCTGGACCAGAGGCCATATTTTGTAGACCTTTGCTTTGCAATAGAGGGTTATGAAAGTCATGTATAAGACTGATGGAAAGGACTGCACTTAATGTGCAAATACTGGACAAGCAGTGGGTGATGGCACTTTTAGTATTGCTATTGGATGATGGGTGGGGAGTGCTTTCCTTGTGGCTCAGTGGTAAAGAACTTGTCTACCAATGCGGGAGATGTGGGGTCAGTCTCTGATTTGGAAATATCCCCTGGAGAAGGAAATGGCAACCCACTTCTGTTATTGTGTCTGGGAAATTCCATGGACAGAGGAGCCTAGCAGGTTACAGTCCACAGGTCGCAAAGAGTCAAACTCAACTTAGTGGTTGAAGAACAGCAAGGAGGGTGAAGTGTGGTGTTTGTTTTTTTTTTTTTTTTTTGCGAGTGGAGAGTGACCAGAACAACAAAATATGGCAAAGATTGCCTCCATATCTATAATCCCGCTTCTTGCATCTATGTGAGGGCATACAGTGGAGTTTCTTATTCTTTGATATGGTCAAGAATTAAGTTACACGGCTTATTGTGATTTGAGAGTTATCTGTTTAGAAGTGAATGTTATCTTAGATAATTTAAAATTTCTATCACTTATGTCTTGAACTGAATACTGTTCAGGTCAATATAATAGTATCTTGTATCAGTATTGTTGAAGTATTTGAGTATGCATTTTGTTGTCAAATATGTTCTTCAGATAATCTTTTGTGAACATTCTAGGTAACAGAAGTACATTGAGTGGGAAGATGAGGGTAATTGTGTAAAGCCCAGAAAACAGTTTTTCTCCATATCCATGTTTATTTTGAGCCAAAGAGTGATCTTTGAGTGTAATGAAGCACACAGTGGTTCTATTCTTAGGTGAATTGCTTTTAGAATTGTATATTGCACAAAGATACAATAAGGTTTAGAAGATAAAGACATTTACAAATTCAGAGAAACAGCTCTTATTTCTAAGATAAATCTGATTCTGTATGGTTCTAAAATCCTTTTGGTTAAATAGTTGCCTAATAAGATCATCATCAGATATTATGGCTAGATTTTATATAAGAAAAAGTAAATAACACATAGTACATGTCAATCTAGGAAGAACTTGGGTAATTAAAATAAAAAAAAGTGAACTTCAAACTGTAGCACTTTCCTCATGATCCTGTTTTTTGAATGAGTAATCTCAGCATTTTGACTTAAGATTTGGGAAATTCCAAAATTGTCTTCAATAATGTCAAAAGAGAATGAGTTATATACTTGATATTCTGATTGAAAATCTGTTTGACCAAAAGGAATAGACTCTAGACCACAGAGATTAATGTACTTGTTTACTTGCTAACATGTGGATTTTCCCAAACAAATCTTTAATATTTCAACCAAGCTTGTATAATGCAGTTGATTTGAGACTTACCTCATTTTGCCCGTATCAATGTAACGTGAGCTTTTGAGAATAATACAGCTTGGCTGGAGGGCAACATCTCCAGAACTGGGCTTCAAGTTCAGATGTGTTTATAATTACATCTTTTTTACATAATTTCATATAGAATGTTATGGTAAATAAAATACCTTAAAATGACTTTAAAGATAAAATAACAGTTTAGTGTTTCTAAAATGTAAAATGTTTGAAAATTGATGACAATTAATTATGCAAAATAGCAAATTATTATTTAAATTGACTATATTCTTTGGCATTGACTTGCTCAGAGTAGGAAAGTTAAACAATTTTTGTCAATTTCATATTTGATTAGACAACATTTTGCATTGTAACCATTAACTCCTAAAACACATTAAGCATTTGGATAAGACATAATTTGGTGAAAGATATGGAAATTTTCCTTTCTGGATTTTTGGTAAATTTTATCTGTAACTTGTCATTACAATCTTCGTAGTCTTTTGAACAGTCCAATACTTTTTATAACTATATTTTCAAATAAATAATATTTCTGATTCTGTTTGTGGCTTTTATAGTTCAGCAGCAGAAAACAGTTCTTGTTCTGAAACCAAAACATTTTAAAGTCTTTAGCTCTGTAATAATTTTAACAATTTGTTCTATTTTCATTTCTTCCTTTTTTCCTCCCTTCATTCTTTTACTTTACTTTTCCTTCCTCCTTTTTAAAAATTTTCTTGCTTTTCCTTTTTTTTAAAATGTAATCTCTTTTTCAAAAAGTATCAGCCTTGCTTTTATCAGTTGGCTATATTCTTTGGTCTTCTAGCAGGCAAGAGCATTTCTTCTACAGTTTCTTATATAGTCATTATGAGATTAAGCTCTTTCACATCATCATATGACTACACCCTGTGCATGCCTCAGCCTGGATGGGATCTGATCTTTTGGCCACTTATTGTCCTAAGGAAGGCATATCTGCCAGAAAGTCAAGATACTTATCAAGCACTTACCTTAAAATAACTCAAGACAGCCTGTCTACTTATTGAACACTTACACTATGACAACTTGTAAGTCCTTAAAGACAATCTTTCCTGCTTATATCAGAATCAACAATAATTCCCACCAAGTTGAACTTACTTATAAAACAAAAAGAGACTCAAAGACTTAGAGAACAAATTTATGATTGCCAAGGGAAAGACTGAGGGGTAGAGGGGATGGACAGCTAGACTTTGGGATGGACATGTACACACTGCTGTATTTAAAATGGATAACCAGCAGTGAACTACCATATAACACATGGAACTTGGCTCAAAGTAGTGTGGCAGCCTGGATGGGAGGGGAGTTGGGGGGAGAATGGATATGTATATCTATATATATGTATATGGCTGAGTCCCTTCTCTATTCACCTGAAACTGTCACAACATTTTTTATTGATCAGATATACCCCAATACAATATAAAAATTAAAAGAAAAAAGTCCCCACCAGGCAACTTAAAAACATTATGGCTTCTTGCCATTGTAAGACCTTTTCCCACTTCCCAAGAATATTCTTTCAGTTTTACCAGAATCTGTCTCTAGAATTACTTAATTTTTAAGATCATTCAAGCAAGCTATTTTTTATTTGCAGAATGAATCTACATGCATGTGCGCACACACACACAGTCACATAAAGAGAGAGAGATATGTTTAAGAAAAAATTAATTCATTATAGGTGGCACTATTATAATTGATTAAATCTTTAAATTTATTTTTTAATTGCCTTTAGTATTTTTGGAAGAAGCATGTTTAGCACATATTTACTGAACTTTTTGTGATTGAGTAGCAATTTAAAAATCAAAAACATCTAAAGAGTGTTTAAACCTACAATGTTTCTAATATGGTTTCGATTTTCATGGATATATGAAACCTAGTAGATTTCCTATCTGCCTACATTTCTAGCATCTATGGGTTTCTAAGGACAAAAATTCTAAGTAATTTTGTTCAATTTTATATTCAGAGAGATTAGTATAGTACTGGTTACATAATATGCAGCCTATAAATAAATAATAATTATCTATAAAAGTAATAGATTATTAAAATAACTACTTTGACTTTTAGAGAGTCTTTGAATTTTATATAACATATTGAATGTAGATAATTTATTTAGGTGTATGTCATTTTAAGATGGATAATAAATGCATTAGAATGCATTACCTAAGATAAATACCTACTTGGATACAGCAAACACAGTTTTCATTTTTTTTTTCAATTTTGCTATGATAAAGATAAATATAATCTTATACTTATTCTCATAATTTGCATAATATTGCTGATATTTTGCAATGAACCAGAAGGAGTTTCCATTAAAAAATGTGTTTTTTTTAAAAGCTTATTTCAGTTACAGCTTTTGATTTCTGTTGTGCTGTGCTTAGTCTCTCAGCCATGTCTGACTCTTTGTGACCCCATGGACTGTAGCCCACCAATGTCCTCTGTCAAGGATTCTCTAGGAAAGAAAGGAGTGAGTAACCATGCCCTCCTCCAGGGGGTCTTTCCAACCCACAGATCAAATCTAGGTCTCCCGCATAATAGGAAGATTCTTTACCACATGAAACACCAGGGAAGCCCAAGAATACTGGAGAGGGTATTCTGTCCCTTCTCCAGGGGATCTTCCCTGCCCAGGAATCAAACTGGGGTCTCCTACATTGCAGGTGGATTCTTTACCAGCTAAGCTACTGATAGAGTTAATTCCTAGGCAGGTTGATAAGAAGTCGGGGGTGCCTGGGGAAGAGAAAGGGGTCTGGGGCTCTCAAAGAGGAGATAGGGGTCTGGAAACTCAAGAAGGAAAAAAGGACAAACTTTTTGCTCTTTTTTTTTTTTTTTTTTGACATTCCTTAGTCTTAGTCACATAAATGCCCAGAACTGATGATTACACAACAAACAACTCAGTTTAAACTAAATGCTAAAGACTATTTCATTCAATTCCTAAGAAACACAATGCCAAAGAATGCTCAAACTACCACACCAATTGAACTCATCTCACAACATTGCAAAGTAATGCTCAAAATTCTGCAAGCCAGGCTTCAACAATATGTGAACTGTGAACTTCCAGTTGTTCAAGCTGCTTTTAGAAAAGGCAGAGGAACCAGAGGTCAAATTGCCAACATCTGCTGGATCATCAGAAAAGCAAGAGAATTCCAGAAAAAAACATCTATTTCTGCTTTATTGACCATGGCAAAGTATTTGACTGTGTGAATCACAATAAACTGTGAAAAATTCTTCAAGAGATGGGAATACCAGAATATCTGACCCGCCTGTTGAGAAATCTGGATACAGGTCAGGAAGCAACAGTTAGAACTGGATATGGAACAACAGACTGGTTCCAAATAGGAAAAAGCTGTATATTGTCACCCTGCTTATTTAACTTATATGCAGAGTACATCATGAGAAACACTGGGCTGGATGAAGCACAAGGTGGAATCAAGATTGCCAGGAGAAATAACCTCAGATATGCAGATGACACCACCCTTATGGCAGAAACTTAAGAAGAACTAAAGAGCCTCTTGATGAAAGTGAAAGTGAAAGAGGAGAGTGAACCTAAAAGTTGATTTAAAGCCTAACATTCAGAAAACTAAGATCAGGGCATCTGATCCCATCACTTCATGGCAAATAGATGGGGAAAAAGTGGAAACAGTGGCAGACTTAACTTTTTGGGGTTCCAAAATCCCTGCAGATGGGGACTGCAGCCATGAAATTAAAAGATGCTTGTTCTCTGGAAGGAAAGTTATGACCAACCTAAACAGCATATTAAAAAACAGAGACATTACTTTGCCAACAAAGATCCCTCTAGTCAAGGCTATGGTTTTTCCAGTGATCATGTATGGATGTGAGAATTGCACTATGAAGAAAGCTGAGCACCAAATAATTGATGCTTTTGAACTGTGGTGTTGGAGAAGACTCTTGAGAGTCCCTTGGACTGCAAGGAGATCCAACCAGTCCACCCTAAAGGAAATCAGTCCTGGGTGTTCATTGGAAGGACTGATGTTGAAGCTGAAACTCCAGTACTTTGGCCACCTGATGTGAAGATCTGACTCATATGAAAAGCCTCTGATGCTGGGAAAGGTTGAAGGCAGGAGGAGAAGGGGACAACAGAGGATGAGATGGTTGGATGGTATCACTAACTCAGTGGACAGGAGTTTGAGCAAGCTCTGGGAGTTGGTGATGGAGAAGGATGCCCGGTGTGCTGCAGTCCATGGGGTGGCAAAGAGTTGGACACGACTGAGTGACTGAACTGAACTGAACTGAAGTACTATGCAACAACAATGTATCCAACTTGAGGACAGTTTCTCCTTCCAGTAAATCTTCAGACTAATCCTATCATCTTAAAATGTAAATTGTGGGAGTGTTTCTAGTAGGGTCTTTACAACATTGAGACATTCTTTTGACTTACTGTAATAACCAATTTTGGGGGGTTCCAAAATCACTGCAGATGGTGACTGCAGCCATGAAATTAAGACACTTATTCCTTGGAAGGAAAGTTATGACCAACCTAGACAGCATATTAAAAAGCAAGACATTATTTTGCCAACAAAGGTCCATCAAGGCTATGGTTTTTCCAGTAGTCATGTATGGATGTGAGAGTTGGACTGTGAAGAAAGCTGAGCACTGAGAAATTGATGCTTTTGAACTGTGGTGTTGGAGAAGACTCTTGAGAGTCCCTTGGACTGCAAGGGGATCCAACCAGTCCATCCTAAGGAGATCAGTCCTGGGTGTTCATTGGAAGGACTGATGTTGAAGCTGAAACTCCAAGATTTTGGCCACCTCATGTGAAGAGTTGACTCTTTGGAAAAGACCCTGATGCTGGGAGGGATTGGGGGCAGGAGAAGGGGACGACAGAGGATGTGATGGCTCACTGGCATCACCGACTTGATGGACATGAGTTTGAGTAAACTCCAGGAATTCATGATGGACAGGGAGGTCTGGCGTGCTGCGATTCATGGGGTCGCAAAGAGTCGGACACGACTGAGTCACTGAACTGAACTGAACTGAATAACCAATTAAAAATGATATAATTCTCTTGCTATAATTCTCTCTTGAAAAGTGGGGCCCTCTCCGTCCTCCTTCTGATGTTAGTGTTAGAAGCTTTCTCTGTCCCTTTCCATACTTAAAAATACTCTGCTGCACAGAAGCTATCACCATGTTCATTGTTCCCATCTATTTGCCATGAAGTGATGGGACCGGATGCCACTGAGGTTATTGATATTTCTCCCAGCAATCTTTATTCCATCTTGTGCTTCCTCCAGCCCAGCCTTTCTCATGATGTACTCTGCATGTAAGTTAAATAAGCAGGGTGACAGTATACAGCCTTGTCAGGCTCCCTTTCCTATTTGGAATCAGTCTGTTGTTCCATGTCCAGTTCTAACTGTTGTTTCCTGACCTGCATACAGATTTCTCAAGTGGCAGATAAGGTGGTCCGGTATTCCCATCTCTTTCAGAATTTTCCACAGTTTATTGTGATCCACACAGTCAAAGACTTTGGCATAGTCAATAAAGCAGAAATAGATGCTATTCTGGAAATCTCTTGCTTTTCGATGATACAGCGGATGTTGACAATTTGATCTGTGGTTCCTCTGCCTTTTCTAAATCCAGCTTCACCATCTGGAAGTTCACTGTTCTCGCAGTGTTGAAGCCTGGCTTGGAGAATTTTGAGCATTATTTTACTAGCGTGTGAGATGAGTGCAGTTGTGCAGTAGTTTGAGCATTTTTAGGCCTTATTCTTTGGGATTGGAATGAAAACTGACCTTTTCCAGTCCTGTGGCCACTTCTGAGTTTTCCAAATTTGCTGGCATATTGAGTGCAGCACTTTCACAGCATCATCTTTTAGGATTGAAATAGCTGCACTGGAATTCCATCACTTCCATTAGCTTTGTTCATAGTGATGCTTCTTAAGGCCCACTTGACTTCACATTTCAGGATGTCTGGCTCTAAGTGAGTGATCATACCATCGTGATTATCTGGGTCATGAAGGTCTTTTTTGTACAGTTCTTCTGTGTGTTCTTGCCACCTCTTGATAATATCTTTTGCTTCTGTTAAGTCCATACCATTTCTGTCCTTTATTGTGCCCATCTTTGCATGAAATATTCCCTTAGTATCTCTAATTTGCTTGAAAAGATCTCTAGTATTTCCCATTCTATTGATTCCCTGTATTTCTTTGCATTGATCACTGAGGAAAGCTTTCTTATCTCTCCTTGCTATTCTTTGGGACTCTGCACTCAAGTAGGCATATTTTTCCTTTTCTCCTTTGCTTTTCACTTCCCTTCTTTTCACAGCTATTTGTAAGGCCTCCTCAGACAGCCATTTTTCTTTTTTGCATTTCTTTTTCTTGAGGATGGTCTTGATCCCTGTCTCCAGTACAATGTCATGAACTTCCGTCCATAGTTCATCAGGCACTCTGTCTATCAGATCTAGTCCCTTCAATCTATTTCTCACTTCTACTGTATAATCGTAAGGGATTTGATTTAAGTCATACCTGAATGGTCTAGTGGTTTTCCCTACTTTCTTCAATTTAAGTCTGAATTTGGCAATGAGGAGTTCATAGTCTTAGCAACAGTCAGCCGCTGGTCTTGTTTTTGCTGACTGTATACAGCTTCTCCATCTTTGGCTGCAAGGAATATAATCAATCTGATTTAGTTGTTGACCATCTGGTGATGTCCAAGTGTAGAGTCTTCTCCTGTGTTGTGGGTGTTTGCTATAACCAGTGCATTCTCTTGGCAGAACTCTATTAGCCTTTGCTCTGCTTCATTCCATACTCCAAGGCAGAATTTCCTGTTTCTCGAGGTGTTTCTTGACTTCCTACTTTTGCATTCCAGTCCCCTGTAATGAAAAAGACATCATTTTCGGGTATTAGTTCTAGAAGGTCTTGTACATCTTCCTAGAACAGTTCAACTTCAGATTCTTCAGCCTTACTGGTCAGGGCATAGACTTGGATTACCATGATATTGAATGATTTTCCTTGGAAACAAACAGAGATCATTCTGTCATTTTTGAGATTGCATCCAAGTACTGCATTTCAGACTCTTTTGTTGACTATGATGACTACTCCGTTTCTTCTAAGGGGTTCTTCCTCACAGTAGTAGATATAATGGTCATTTGAGTTAAATTCACCCATTCCCATGCATTTTAGTTCACTGATTCCTAAGATGTCGATGTTCACTCTTGCCATCTCCTGTTCGACCACTTCCAATTTGCCTTGATTCATAGACCTAACATTCCAGGTTCCTATGCAATATTGCTCTTTACAGCATCGGACCTTGCTTCCATCACCAGTCACATCCACAACTGGTGTTGTTTTTGCTTTGGCTGAATCTCTTCATTCTTTCTGGAGTTATTTCTCCACTGTTCTGGAGTAGTATATTGGGCACCTACCAACGTGGGGAGTTCATCTTCCAATGTCCTATCTTTTTGTCTTTTCATATTGTTCATGGCATTCTCAAGGCAAGAATACTGAAGTGGTTTGCCATTCCCTTCTCCAGTGGACCACGTTTTGCCAGAACTGTTCACCATGACCCATTCATTTGGGGTGGCCCTACAGGGCATGGCTCATAATTTCATTGAATTAGACAAGGCTGTGGTCCATGTGATTAGATTGGTTAGTTTTCTGTGATCATGGTTTTCAGTCGTCTGCCCTCTGATGGAGAAGGATAAGAGGCTTATGGAACCTTCCTGATGGGAGAAACTGTCTGAGGGGGAAACTGGGTCTTGTTCTGATGAGTAGGGCCGTGCTCAGTCAAACTTTAATACAATTTTCTGTTGACGGGTGGAGCTGTGTTCCCTCTAAATCCAGCTTCACCATCTGGAAGTTCACTGTTCTCGCAGTGTTGAAGCCTGGCTTGGAGAATTTTGCCTATTTGCCTGGGGCCAAACCATGGTGGAGGTAATGAAGATAATGGAGACCTCCTTCAAAAGATCCCATACATGCACTGCTACATTCTGTGCCCCCAACCATGTAGGAGGCCGTCACCGACCCACGCTTCCACTAGAGAATCCTGGACACTGACAGGCAAGTCTGTGTCAGTCTCTTGTGGGGTCACTGCTCCTTTCTCCTGGGTTCTGGTGCACAAGATTTCGTTTGTGTCCTCTAAGAATCTATTTCCCAATCCTGTGTAAGTTCTGACAGCTCTATGGTGGGATTAATGGCGACCTCCTCCAAGAGAGCTGCCATACCCAAGTCTGCTTCACCCAGAGCCCCTGCCCCTGCCACAGACCACTGCTGATCCAACCTCCCCAGGAGATGCTCACAGTTCTGTCTCAGTCTCTGTGGGGTCCCTGGGTCCTGGTGCACAAGATTTGTTTGAGCCCTCTGGGCGTCTCTGACAGGAATGGGATTTGATTCTAAATGTGAATTTGGCTCTCCTACCGTCTTGCTGGGGCTTCTCCTTTGCCCTTGGAAGTGGGGTGTCTCCTCATGGCCACTCCAGCGCCTACCATCTTATTGGGGTTTCTCTGACCTTGGACGTGGGTTATCTCTTCGTGGCCACTCCAGCACCGCACAGTCGCTTGAATATTTTAAATTGAGAATTTAGCTCAAAATTACATGATTCACCCACGGTTTCCTGGAAGGTGATGGGGCTGGCAGCGGAGCCCACACCTCCTGACCCTAGTTGGTGCCCAGTGGTGCATCCTTCTTAAACTTCCTCACCTTCCTCCTGCTCCTCTTCCCTGTTGTGTTAAGTAACATTGTAGTTAACACAATGTAAATCATGATGCACTCTGAAAGTCTGGTTTCTCAAAGTTGCAAATTGAGGAAAAAAAAATTTAGTTAGTGTGGAATTGATTCATGTGTACATTATGAAATGTTTTAATCAAATAATTAAATTTAAAATAGTGTTAAGCCACTTGAATAATCTGTGGTCAGTCAGATATTTACACAGCAATACTAATTTTAAATAGGTGAACAATTTTTAAAATGATATAAAAGGCATGTACTAGTTTTATAGCAGCAACTACTGTATATTATCATAACTGACACACATGAATGTGTGCACACACATGTACATATATTATGCCTATGTTGAAATGTTCTTTTCTAAGATAACCTTTACATCATCTGAAAATATCCTTCTCTTTTTCTACCTCATATTTCATATTTAATGTAAGTTATATATTCTTGACTCAACACTATTCCATTAGTTCTCAACTTTTCATCACCTCTCATATTCTCACTTTTCTTCTGAATCTCTTTTCTTCTTAAAAAAATCAATTTTTTAACTCTTCTCTGGCTAATTTCCCCTTAGTTGTGTCCTATACTGCTTTCTATGATTACCTCAATTTTCTAAACTATAACTTCCATGCCTATCACCCTTTTCTTAAAAGTTTACTCCAAATTAATATTACTTTAGAAAGCCCAAGCAGATGGGGGGGGGGGCGGGGAATGTTTGTCAAATACAGGTTTTATGAATTTCAAAATGTCTTTGAGTTATATGAAAGAAAATGAACTAAATACATAGCAAAAAAAGAGTTAGATGCAGAAGAAGACTTCTGATTAAAAGGTTGTTTCTTTTCTTTTCTTTTTTTTTTTTTACAATAAGGGAACTGTGATATCTACTTCCCAGAAGGATTTTAAGAATTGAAGAGACTCATTTCTCTGATAGATTAGGTGCAATTTTGCCTGGAGGTAGGTGACAGAAGAGATAGCCGGTGTACTGTGATATGAAATAACGAATAATAGGTTTTGAGTACCTTATAGCAGCAGTTCATCTCGTTTTTCTTTCCCTGAAATTTTGTAAGTTGCCTAGAGTTTGGATATAGGATTGTGTCATCTAGCAACTTTTGGATTAGCTACAATTTCTACAAACGTGGCCTTATCAGAATTTGTGAAATATTACACCATCCAATGTAGGTGCTGAAAGCAATTTCCCACTTTGTTTAAAGTAACTGCTTCTTCCTTCCCCCCCTCCACCCCTTTTGGGTAGTGAACATCTAACTGTTGTAAAAGAAGAGTACAATGTATTTTTACAATAAAATATTCTGAGTAAAAAAATAAGCAAATCAATTATTTCATAAGAACAATTTATATTTGATATTGTTTAATGTGGTAAGTAAATGCCAAAGAATGCTCAAACTACCACACAATTGTGTTCATCTGACTTGCTAGCAAAGTAATGGTCAAAATTTTCCAAGAAATGCTTCAAGAGTACATGAACTTAGAACTTTCAGATGTTCAAACTGGATTTAGAAAAGGCAGAGGAACCAGAAATCAAATTTGCCAGCATCCAGTGAATCATCAAAAAATAAAAATAAGAGAGTTCCAGAAAAACATTTATTTCTGCTTTATTGACTACACCAAAGCCTTTGACTGTGTCGATCACAACAAATTGTGGAAAATTCTGAAAGAGATGGGGATACCAGACCACCTTACTTGTCTCCTGAGAAATCCATATGCGGTCAAGAAACAATAGTCAGAACAGGACGTGAAACAACAGACTGGTTCCAAATTGGGAAAGGAGTGCATATATTGTCCCCATGCTTATTTAACTTTATATGTATGTATGTATGTATATATATATACTTCAGGCTAAATGCTGGGCTGGATAAAGTACAAGTGGAAATCAGGATTGCCAGGAGAAATATCAATAACCTCAGATATGCAGCTGACACTACCCTTATGGTAGAAAGCAAGGAGGAACTGAAGAGCTCTTGATGAAAGTGAAAGAGGAGAGTGAAAAAGCGGGTTTAAAACTCAATGTTCAAAAAACTAAGATCATGGCATCTGGTCCCATCACTTCATGGCAAATAGATGGAGAAACAATGAAAACAGTGACAGACTTTATTTTCTTGGGCTCCAAAATCACTCTAGATGATGACTACAGCCATGAAATTAAAAGATGCTTGCTCCTTGAAAGAAAAGCTACGAACAACCTAGAAAAAATATTAAAAAGCAGAGATGTTACTTTGCTGACAAAAGTCCATCTAGTCAAAGCTATGGTTTTTCCAGTAGTCATGTATGGATGTAAGAGTTGGACCATAAAGAAGGCCTAGTGACAAAGAATTGATTCTTTTGAAATGTGGTGTTGGAGAAGACTCTTGAGATTCCCTTGCACTGCAAGGAGATCCAACCAGTCCATCCTAAAGGAGATCAGTCCTGAATATTAATTGAAATAATAGATGCTGAAGCTGAAACTCCAATAATTTGGCCACCTGATGCAAAGAACTGACTCATTTGAAAAACACTGATGCTGGGCAAGATTGAAGGCAGGAGGAAAAGGGGACAACAGAGGATGAGATGGTTGCATGGCATCACCAATTAGATGGACGTGAGTTTTAGCAAGCTCAGGGAGTTGGTGATGGACAGAGAAGCCTGGCATATTGCAGCCCACGGGGTCACAAGAGTCATATACAACTGAGTGACTGAAGTGAAGTGAACTGAACTGAAAGTAATAAGGTTTCAAAAAGCCATGATTTTTTCTTATTTTATTTCTTATTATCAATCCTATGCATATTTAGTACCTTCTTAAATATGCATGCACCTCAATTACATTTCCTGTTACAATAGCTGATAAAATCTTTAAATTTAAAAATTATAAAAAAAATTAAAAAATAGAAATTATTAATCTACTTTTGGAGAAAAAGAAGTCCAATCACAAAATCTCAAAATTTTCATGTCTGCAGTAATATAAATAAGTGACTATGTAAAGCATAGTTGCCAGAAGCAGCTGAAGAAAGCATGAAATATACCCGTTATCATCAGGAATTTTAGAAAAATGTATCCAGAAAAAGTAATAGAAGATAACACAAGATCCCCATGAGGCTACCTTTCTCCCCTACCAGTTACACCTCCAAAAAGTAATAAGTGGAGATAAAATAAACTACAGAATCATGAGACTTTTTACTAATGATTTCCAAATGGATGGTACTGGGCTCAGAAGCAAGTATATTGGCAACTGAATGGAACACTGGAAAAAAGTCAGAGAAGAAGTAGAAATACCTACTACTTCACTTGTAGGCACAAATGAAAATATGTGAAGACTAATTGTTTTCTCTGGAACAAAAATACAGTGAAAGATAAAGAAAGAACAACTATAATGACTATTATTATCTGCAGTTTTGCACAGAGATCACTAATGGGCATTATTGTTATGACTGAAGAAATTTGTGCATGTATAAGTGCTATATTAGATTTTAGTTTTTATCAAGTTTAAATCAACAGTTTACTTTCTAATGTGACTATTACGTTGGATTTATGTGAGAAAATACTTATGTTTTTAAGAAATAAATGAAATTTTTTGGGATAAAATGTCATGTGATCCATAATTTTGGAAAGTTTCCAAAAAAAAAAAATGTGTGTGTGTGTGTGTAGAGACAGAGAGAAAGAGAGAGAAGCAAATTTTAGTAATTTTCTGAATTTAGGTGAATGACATATAAGAGCTCATTTTTCTAGTCTTGCAATACTTTTATAGGATTATGTTTTCTTTCAAAATATGAAATCAGGAGAATATGGCACAGAGAGAATATCTAGGCAGGATATATATTGTGGACACACACAGAGTTTGATTTTAGCACAGTTACTTGAGAAATCTGGAAGGTTTTAGAAAAAGAGTGAGATAGTCTGATATTAAAAGATCCCTCAACACTGTGAAAAATTGATTATGTGATGAATAATATGTCAAAAGACCACACACAGGACCAGTGCAGTAGAGCCAGGTAGAGTCAGCAAACAGGCATGCAGGGGATAAGGCAAAATATTTTTTTTAAAAGTGGGTGGGTAACATATTTTAAAGGTAAACCCAGCAAAAATTGCTCATAAAATCCTGATACCAGGGTTGGTAGCATAAGCTAGGGTGAGAAAAATGTTGCCAAAAAACCCAGACAAAACCAAAAGCATGCAGAGTAGTGGAGTTTGAGTGTCCATAACGATGGATTATCTGAGAGGCTTGTGTCTCAGGTGACAGGGTAAGCAAGCACATGAGACATGGTGCAATTAGTACTGGAAGTTTCCTCAAAAGGAGGGACTCAATTAACACTATATGGAGTCCAGATAATTGCTGGATAATACTAGGATACAAGAAAACCACTGGTACTTCAAAGAGTGTGGTGTGCCAGTCAGAATGTGTATGCTGAGAGAGCTCACTTATGAAGACCCCTGAGCTCCACAAACTGAAGGAGGTACCATCTTACCTCACAGGCTGGCACTCTGTTCTCTTCCTTAGATGCTTTTGTAGGTGGGAGAAGAAAATAAAATAAATATAAATGTATTAAGTAGCTTAACTGAGAAGGCAGAAAATAAAATCAATTCATGGAAACAGAATAATGATTAAGATAATATAAATTAGTAAATTAGAAAACAGATAAATATAGAATTACAAAAGAAATTCAAGAATTGATTCTTTATAAAACCAACAGAGTAAATAAACCCAGGGGATTCCAATAAAGAAAAAATAATGGAAAACAATAGAAAGCAAATGAAATGTGTTACAATGCAAAATAGGAAATTACCATGGAGTATGAAAATAATTCTGAGTGTATTTCCCCACAATCAATGCAAATAAGATGAATGAGTTTGGGGAAAATTATGAATTATCAAAATTGTACCCAGATTTAAGCAGATGAATAATCAAGAAGGAAACCTGAGAAAATATTGAGTTATTTGCAAATAAACTCTGTGCTAAGATGATTTTACAGGTGAATTTATTTGCAACAGACATGAATGGTGCACATTAGAATCAACTGGAAGGAGGGAGGACTTTGAAAAAAAAAAAAATGATGACTGAGACTAACCCCAAGTGTTCCTGATTTAATTAAGCTCTGTGCTGCTAAATCTTAATATTTAAAAATACACTTAATATTTCTTATAAGCAGAAGCATTTACTTAAGTTATCACCAACACTAATAAATTTTAATTATTAATCAAGAGAAACATGTTTCTAACTTGTTGGGCTTTTCCACTAATTGCTTGTATTTTTCAAATGTTTTATTTTTACATGGTTAAATATTCAATAATCACTTCTCAAATAATGGTTTTATCAATCTGTAAAACCTTCTGTTATTTTAACTTCAAGTCTGAATATTACAGATAGTGAGTGAGAATTGACAACTTTCATAAATGGTGCTTTTTTTAAATTTAACATTCCTTTTAAGGCCCTCAATAGAATTTTTATAGTGTTTATGCCTAGCTTTTAAGAACTCTATTTTTTTTTTTCGAAAAAGAATGTCTCTTTTTAAAAGAGACATTTTTGTATATAGGATAGCATTTGTTTTGCTATGTTACTTTTATGATCAGCTAATCTATTGGATTATTTTATTGTTTCTATTAGGTTTCCTGATGCTGGGAGGGATTGGGGGCAGGAAGAGAAGGGGACGGCAGAGGATGAGATGGCTGGATGGCATCACCAACTCGATGGGCATGGGTTTGGGTAGACTCCAGGAGTTGGTGATGGACAGGGAGGCCTGGCATGCTACGATTCATGGGGTCACAAAGAGTCAGACACGACTGAGTGACTGAACTGAACTGAACTGAATAGGTTTTTAGTTAATATACTACACAAACAAGTTTACCATCTGCAAATAATGAATGGACATTTAAAGAGGAGTGAATGCAGAACTCTACCCATGGATGTAAGAAATTACAGTTTAGCTAAATCACAACTTCACAAATACTATGGGTCAAATGGAAGCCCATAAAAAAAATCTTTAAAGGATTTTCTGATGAACTTCTCATTTTAATTTTATTCACTTTCAGTGATAAAAGAGAACTACAGTGTTTTGCATTTATCCGATGCAAAAATGAAAGAACGTCAATGGCTCAGTATTCCTCACATTTCTACAGACTTAATCCTCTAAAATCTTAGTGATATTTATAAGAAGCATAAACATATATAAAAATTAGGGGGCACTTTATATCAAAGATATCAATAGTTTCTGAGTTTAGGGGGAAAAAAATGCTTTCATCCCTTTTATCTTGCAAAGGAATCCCTGAGTTTTCATTTTAGTTTCATATCATCATATAAGACTGGTAGTTCAATTAAATAATTCTGTTTTATTCTTTGCTCTTTCAGTCTCAAACTATGAACTAGAAAACCCCTAAATTTTGACAGAATAAAAATAAATGAAATGGAATGTGTATTATCTTACATTAGAAAATTCACTGGTTGAATGCAGAAAACAAAATAATATACTTTGATATTTTATATATGTGACATTGAGGTTATTTGGAATACCATAATCATAGGTTCCATATCTCTATGTGGAGTAGTAATTTTCCCTTAATGTTTTATTTTGAGTTTTAAATGAAACAATATATATGAAAATGTGTCAATTGTAAAACTATTTTTCTAATTCAATATGGCAGGAAACTCAGAATGTGCTATATTATACTTTTTCCTGGAGATGCTATTTTTTAGATTTTCAATTCTTTTGCATTGCTTTTGTGACTTGTTTAAAGATAGCCATCTGTGTTATACACTTTAAAGCTAATTGCAATGATGTTGTATGTTGTCATATAATAAAGTTCAAGGTATTTAAGACATAAATTTTGTAAACTCTTAGATGTTTAGAACGTTCAGTTCATTTTCAGTCTGTGAGTTGCAAGAAATTAGAGACATAATTTGGGCTACTTCCGTTGAGCATGATTTCATTAGTTATGTTGTTTTTTTTTTACCCTAGTTTTCTTTTTTTGTTGTTGTTGATGTTGTTTATATGTATAGCAGATGGCCACAATCATAGAATTCAGCACAGCAATCAAAGGATCAGTGGTGTGATGCAACTTTGTCAAGGTCACAGGACGCACCCACTGGGAAAAAAGTGGCAACATCTGAAAATCAAGTGCTGAGCACTGTAGCTGCTTAGTAATCAGACAAGATCAGGACCAAGGGTGACCTAGAACTGCTGAATGAAATAAGAGCAGATAAAAAAAGGAGACCAGAATTTATTTACAGCAAGGAGACCAAATAGGCAAAAGCATCCTTTTTGCTACTTCCAGTAGTTTAATGGCCATTGC
The DNA here is from genome assembly GCF_019320065.1 of Cervus canadensis. Classification (NCBI taxonomy): domain Eukaryota; kingdom Metazoa; phylum Chordata; class Mammalia; order Artiodactyla; family Cervidae; genus Cervus; species Cervus canadensis. The sequence continues at coordinate 55,364,712 of NC_057394.1, forward strand.
ACTCTTGATAGCTGCCTGTTCGTTGGGATAACATGGTTAATTGCATGAGCCAAAGTGAAGATAGGCACAGATTTGCATAAGAATATTCTCAGCTATTTTTTGAGTACACAAGAATACATATTGAAATCTGAGCATTTCTGAGAAATGCTCATCTTTCAAATTCTCATCTGAGTTCAAATGGTGTGAGTAATTCTAATGATTTTGTGCAAACTCAACATGGACACATTAATGAAATTATATTATAAATGTCTGTATAACTTTTTAAAAATTGTTCAAAGGATTTTAATTTTGATTTTCTTAACCACTCTTCCTTTCTCTTATTGATTTCATTGTCCTAATATCCTCTGAAGGTGAAGGTTTTCTAATTTCAGGTAACCAATCTTTTCTTCATCTCAGGTTCTCAATTTAGGGGAAAACATTCATTTTTGTTTTCTTACCTGGATGAATACAACTTTATGATTTTTTTTTTTTTAAGTTGCATTTTTTTTGTGGCTGTGCTGGGTCTTCATTGTTGTGCCAGTTCTTCTCTAGTTCCTGCAAGTGGGGACTTCTAATTGCGATGGTTCTCTTGCTGGAATCACAGGCCCTAGTGCACAGGGGCTTCAGCAGCTGTGGTGCATGGGTTAGTTGCTCTATGACATGTGGGATCTTCCTGGACTGGGGGGTCTAACTAGTGTCTCCTGCATTGGCAGATGGAGTCATTACCACTCAACCCCAGGGGAGGGCCTTTGATGGTTAATTGTATGTGTCAGCATGACTGTGCCATGGGGTGCCCAGATTAAAGATTATTTCTGGGTGTGTCTGTGAAAGCATTTTCAGGTGAGATCATTAGTTGAACTGGTGGACTCAATAAAGCAGATTTAGATTCCCCATCCCAATGTGGGCGAACATTTGCAGACCCAAATCCAACTAAAAGCAGAGCAAAGGGGAGTGTACTCTTTTTGATTTCCTCATTGCTTTAGTTTTTCATCAGAAATCTAGTCAACAATTAAGATGAGATGAAAAGAGGGGAATTTGATTAAGCTAAACTGAATATCATAACCCGGGAGACAGGCTCTCAAAAACTCTGAAGGCTGTTAACACTGGTCATGAGTTAGAGATGCAAGTTTATATATGTTGAGACAAAGAAGTATGTATCATATTGATAGGTTAACATTAAATATAACCTCTATCATAGATGTTTTGTTCAAATGTACACCTTCAGAGCAGGGTTTTAGGTCAACATAGCACCCTGTACAAAATGAGAAAGAAATATTAATCTTAAAATTATAATGCTTGACTCAAAAGAAAGGGACTATTTTTCTCCTGCCTTGACAGGGTTAATATATAATGCAGATGGACACTGCACATTGGAGGAAGCCCATCACAAATGGGAACATGTTATGTGTGTTCCAATACTGATTCACTTTGTCTTGCCATAGACAAATCTATGATTTTTCATCACCGGCGGGACACTGCTCTTTTGCCCTTGCAGTGCCTTCAATGTCTCTCCTGAACTTCCCGTTCTGTAGACTGAGATTGGTATTGCACCACCAGCTTTCCTGGGTCTCCAGCTTGCATATGAGCCAGTTATATGTATATACATATATATATATATATATATATATACTTTTTGGTTCTCTTTCTCTGGCAAAACTTGTCTTTACAAAGCCTCAACTGTCTGATTACTCTCTGCTCCATGATATGAAAAGATTTTCAAATTTAACTTAACACTTGACATCATTTACACAAGAAAACATTCTTTCTAATTTTCAGATCAGTGTTAATACAATTTTACAGGAAGAATACCAACCTCAAATCTTGAAGCATAGTATCTACATGTCTTTTCTTGTAATTCCAATTAGTTATTATTTCTTCATGTATAAAATTTTGCTACTCACTCTGTTTTTTTCCTAGTGTCAATGTTCTAATGAAATATTTTTCATTTTACTACAAACCATTAAAAAGTCAAATTACATGATGGATGTCTTGTGAGAAATGTCTTTAAACATTGCATCTGGAGTACTATTTGAACCTATTTGAACAGTTCCTATAGTTCAAGGGACAAGAGCTATAATTAGTCTAAAGGGAGAAGCATCTATTAATGTATATATGCATGCATGTATTTAGGTATGAATATATAAATGAATATATCTGTTTATTTTTAAAATTTTGATGGGTCTTTCAGTTGTCTTGTCAAGTACATGAATAAAAGCATTTTTTTTTTGTATTTTGATAAAACTTACTGCAGTTATTAGTCAATCTGTGTTAATGAAGACATTTGATTTAGAAATGTTGCTCCTTTGTTCATTTTTCTCTAAATCTATGTTTTAGATTTTCAGTGCCTCCAAATTATTTCATTGTCTTAGAAACTTTGCATTTTTTCCCCAGAAAGTCAGGAGACTAACTGTGCAATGTAATATTTGTAAGTGTGAGCTAATCTCAAACTTAGCCTTGAGGGAAGAGTATGAAAGGAACTGTCTTTAGAAAAATATTCTAGAATAAGTTTTTCCATATATTTTATTTGACTAACCAAGCCAAGTTCTGATAACAATTAGGCATATGGATGCTTTGGATACATTATGCTCTGTATAGAAATTTCCTTTGAAAAAAAAAAAATGTTTTCTCTAGGATAATTTCATACCAAGAGTAGTATTCAAACATACTGTAGTGATTGTTCTATAAACTCAGTGTAAAACAAAAAACAGCAGCATATGATAGGCAAATTGGTTATTGTATAAAGATTATTTAAACAAACCATAGAACTATGAAAAAGTAAATCTTCTCTGGAATTTCATTTCCAGAATTTTTAATGTCATTTCTCCTCAATTTATTTTATTTGAAGAACATAGTGTAAATTTGATTACATTGTATGTCACAAAGCAATATTGAATAGTAAGTAAGTAAATAAGTAGTAAGGCAGCTGTGTTTTGATTCATACCACAGTCATGAGTTTGAAACTCTACCTTTCAATAGCTAATATTACACTGGCAATTCATTTTATATCTGTAAAACAAATTCAATTTTTATGTAGTGATAGATGTGATAAATAGAACGGCAGCAAATGTGGAGCAGAAAGTGCAGATATTATCATTATTGCAAGTGTATTTATTCTCAATATGGAGTTATGTTTTGCTAAATACAATTTTAAAAAATGAGGTATGTGTGCCTTTAAGTAGCACAAGCTGTACAGGTTGAATTGATCTCTACTTATTAACTTTTAATTATGAAACAAAATATCATAGAATACATTGAAGTGTAAATATAGAAGCAGGAAATTGCAATGAGAGATCTGATATGATATTTTTAGATATGTATCTAGAAAACACCCTATTAAAAAATTCAATGATAGATTCCATAAAAAGAGATACATTAAGGAAGAGACAAGTTAAGCCGCTATATATGTGCAATTAGAAAGATTCCAGTATGATAGCCTTGCATCAAGTCTAGAAATCAGTGTCACGAAATGAAGAGAAAGATAGGAGACATTTGGAAATGTGTAGAAAATTATTATTTGAGACTTAGGGTGATGTAAATAGAGTCTTAGACATGAACATTTTCAGAATGCTTGCAATCCACAGACTTTGTTTTTTTAAGTTGATTTGAATTTTTTTTTTGATAGGAGGATAATTGTTTTACAATAGTGTGTTGGTTTCTGCCATACACAATGTGAATCAGCCATAAGTATAATACATTCTCCCTCTGAGCCTCCCCCATCCCATCCCTCTAGGTCGTCACAGAGGCTGGGCTCAGCTCCCTGTATCATGCAGCACCTTCCCACTTGTCTATTTTACCCATGGGAGTGCATTTATGTCAGTTCTATTGTCTCAGTTCTCCCCACCCTCTCCTTCCCCCACTGGGTCCACAAGTCCATTCTCTCTTCCTACCCTGCAAATATGTTCATTAGTACCATTCTTCTAGATTCCATAAATATGCATTCATATATGATATTTGCTTTTTCTCTTTCTGACCTTCTTCACACTGTCCAGCAAGCTCTAGGTTCTAGACCAGTCAAAAGAGAACTGAAATCAGAAAGGAAGCGTGGAATGTAAGAAGCAATAATAAGCAAAATATTCATTAATTTTAAAAAACTGAAATATTGACTAAAAATAATAGTTGTAGTAAATATTCCCACCCATTACTTCTAAAATTAATGCTTAGCTCTATAATAATTCTGTTTTCTGACTTATTTTAACTCTAGAAAGAATATACCTTCTATTTTCTTACCAGTAGATAATGAGGAATTTATGCACAGGGGATTCACAAGGTCTGTGAATACTGATACCAAAAGATTCAGATACATATGTGCAAATTTATCTAATAGTATAACAAAATGGGAACTTCTCAGGTGGTCCTAGTAGTAAAGAATCTGCCTGCCAGTGTAGGAGATGCAAGAGATGACGGTTCGGGTACCCACGATTCTTGGGTAGGGAAGATCTTTTGGAGTAGGAAGTGGCAACTCACTAAAGTATTCCTGCCTGAAAAATTCCATGGACAGAGGAACCTGGTGGGTTAGAGTACATGGAACTGCAGAGAATCAAAAATGACTAAGTATCTATACACACATGTACATGCACACACACACACACACATGCACACAGTGACATAAACAGTGTGAGATTCAAATTGAGGAGTAATGGGAGTATCTGTTTTGGGATTCTAGCTGTGCTAATTAAAATCCTAGAAGATGATGCTGTTAAAGTGTTGCACTCAATATGTCAGCAAATTTGGAAAACTCAGCAGTGGCCACAGGACTGGAAAATGTCAATTTTCATTCCAATCTCAAAGAAGGGCAATGCCAAAGAATATTCAAGCTACTGTGCATTGTACTCATTTCACATGCTAACAAGGTTATGCTCAAAATCCTTCAAGCTAGGCTTCAGCAGGCCATGAACTGAGAACTTCCAGATGTGCAATCTGGGTTTAGAAAAGGCAGAGGAACCAACATTTGTTGAGTCATAGAGAAAGCAAGGGAATTTCAGAAAAAATCATGTACTTCTGCTTTATTGACTGTACTAAAGCTTTTGACTGTGTGGATCACAACAAACTGTGGAAAATTTTAAAGAGAGAGGTGTACAAGACCACCTTACCTGTCTCTTGAAAAGCCTATATATGAGGGTAAAGAAGTAACATTTAGAACTAAACAGGGAAAGACTGATGGATTCAAAATTGGGAATGGAGTGATACAAGACTGCATATTGTCACTCTTACCATTTAATTATTTTGCAGAATACATCACATGAAATGCCAGGCTGGATGAATCACAAGGTGGAATCAAGATTGCTGGGGGAAATATCAACAACCTCAGATATGCAGATAATATCACTCTAATGACATCAAGTGAAGAGGACCTAAAGAGCTCTTGATGAGAATGAAAGGGGAGAGTGAAAAAGCTGACTTGAAATTCGACATTCAAAAAACTATGATCATGGCATCTGGTCCCATCACTTAATGGTGACTAGAAGGGGAAAAATGTAGAAGCAGTAATAGATTTTCTTTGCTTGGGCTCCAAAATCACATGAACTGTGACTGTAGTCATGAATTTAAAAGATGCTTGCTTCTTGGAAAGAAAGCTATGACAAACCTAGAAATTATATTAAAAAGCAGATGTGGCACCTTGCTGACAAAGGTCCATATACTTCATCTATGGTTTTTCCAGTAGTCATGTATGGATGTGAGAGCTGGACCATAAAGAAGGCTGAGCACCAAAGAACTGTTGCTTCCAAATTGTGTTTGCAGAAGATTCTTGAAACTCTTTTGAATGGCAAGGAGATCAAACCAGTCCATCCTGAAGGAAATCAGCCCTGAATATTTATTGGAAGGACTGATGTTGAAACCGAAGCGCCAATACTTTGACCACCTGATGTGAAGAGTTGACTCTGGAAAACACCCTGATGCTGGGAAAGATTGAAGGCAAAAGGAGAATTGGGTTTCAGAGGATAAAATGGTGAGATAGCATCACTAACTCAATGGACATGAATCTGAGGAAATTCTGGGTGATAGTAAAAGAAAGAGAAGCCTGGCATGCTGCCATCCATGGGGTTGCAAATAATTAGACATGATTTAGAAAATAAACAACAACATCAAAATGTGAGAATCATATGACACTAAACAACGAAGAACTGAGAAAGCTAAACGCTTGGGGGGAAAATGTTTCTTCCCTGGACATTGCTTGTCTCAAAAATAGTAGAGCAAATATAAATAAAAGGTACTTGTACATACAAGCTGCACAAATTTATACAACATACTATCATATTTTTAAATTAAGAGCTGACCTGGGAATGCACACACACACAACACACACAGATACATATATACTTAGAATATTTGCCCCAACACACAAAATTAGGAAATTAAAAATAGAATGCTGAAATCATGCAAATACATTATGGTTACTATGGATCTTTTAAAGCTAATGAACTTTAACGTTTAGAGAAATCTTAGGTTCATGGAAAACTTGAGTACTTCTAGTAAAACCCTGTCCCTGCACATGTATAACCACCTCTCTATTAGCATCCTGCACCCGAGGGTACACTTATTGCAGTCAGTGAACTGACACGGATACATCATTATTATCCAAAGAATATAGTTTCCATAGGAGCTCACTCTTGGTGTTGTGCATTGTACACGTTTGAGTGAATGTATAATAACATCTATCCATCACTGTAGAATCATACAGAATAGTTTCACTGCCCTAAGATTCTTTTCATTATGTATTAATACATCATGGTAATACATTTCCCTTTTGTAATACATTAAAAGGCACCAGGAAGGATTTTAAAAGTTGATGTACATTGTCTGTTAGTCAAGGGGCCTTGAATTATAGAGACCCATGTGGGTGTTCATTTGGCAGATAGAAGTTTTAAAAGGAGCTGTTTGAGGAGACAATTGTGTCTTTCAATTAAACCAGCTACCTGGGACTTATTGGGGTGTCAAAAATTTTATGCAATGCCACTTCCAAGACCCCAGCATTGTATATTCTGAGAAGTGAAATGAGTGCTTTAGTTGTTCTCAATAAAGTCTAAAACACTGAAAGAAAGCTCTAGTGAGGCTTTAAATTGTGGCTTTATTATATGCAGAAGCATGTGCAACTCTGGCATATTGGGTATCAATGAAACGAAGAGATTCCGAGAGATTTTCTAGGACAACTAGAAACTTTTAGGACAACTTTTAGGCAATGGCTCAACAGTTTGTAAAATGTGTAGGTGGAGCACATTTTTTTTTTTTTTTCCTAAACAAAAGCATCCATGTTAAAATTACTGCCTAAAATTTGGCCACTGACCCATCTCTTATCAGTTAAGGGATGGAAAACAGCTGTGTTATAGTGAACTCCACCATTTATGATGATGGCACTGACATTCTTATTGTCCATGAATCCCCACTGCCATTCACTCAATTAATCCCAAGGGTCTCCCCAGGTAGCAAAGGGGTTTGGGGAAGGGGTGTCTTCCCTAGGACCATGGCATCTTGCAAAGGACTGCAGATAGGAAGGTCACTCCTTCCTGCTGGTCAAATATACCAGAGGACCCATTTTGTACTGAGAATGTCTCCATTCTGTACTGAGAATGTCTTAGTAGTCATGCCAAGCTTGTGGAGTACTGTTTTCATGATCCAAGACTTAATGGGAAGGTGAGCTCAAAAGGTCAAAAGCCCAGAATTAGCGAAAGTCTCTATTTCCAGAAAAATCCAGTATGTGGCCAGCAATTATCATTCTAATGGTGAGAGTCAAGCAGAGTAGCTATTTGCATCAGAAACCCATGAGCAAGTTATGACTATTATAGGTGGTCCAAGAGATACCAGGGTCAGGAAGGCTGTTACAAAAGCATCTACTGAAGGAGTCTTGAAGGCACTAAAGGAAATGCCCATTGATTACAATTTGTATATATTCTACAATCTTTTGTCAAGAGGACCCTATTTAATGTGGGCAGATTTGAAGTTAGTAGCATAGTGAAGTTAAGTAAAGAATACACTGCATTCAGAGTTCAAAAAGGAACAAAACCTGTTAGACTTGTGTATCTTTAATGACAGTATTAAATGAATCTTCTCTTATCCATTCGTCTGCTGATGGGCATCTAGGTTGCTTCCATGTCCTGGCTATTATAAACAGTGCTGCGATGAACATTGGGGTGCACGTGTCTCTTTCAGATCTGGTTTCCTCAGTGTGTATGCCCAGAAGTGGTATTGCTGGGTCATATGGCTGTTCTATTTCCAGTTTTTTAAGGAATTCTCCACACTGTTCTCCATAGTGGCTGTACTAGTTTGCATTCCCACCAACAGTGTAAGAGGGTTCCCTTTTCTCCACACCCTCTCCAGCATTTATTGCTTGTAGACTTTTGGATAGCAGCCATCCTGACTGGTGTGTAATGGTACCTCATTGTGATTTTGATTTGCATCTCTCTGATAATGAGTGATGTCGAGCATCTTTTCATGTGTTTGTTAGCCATCTGTATGTCTTCTTTGGAGAAATGTCTTTTTAGTTCTTTGGCCCATTTTTTGATTGGGTCATTTATTTTTCTGGAGTTGTACATATACACCATGGAATATTACTCAGCCATTAAAAAGAATTCATTTGAATCAGTTCTAATGAGATGGATGAAACTGGAGCCCATTATATAGAGTGAAGTAAGCCAGAAAGATAAAGACCAATACAGTATACTAATGCATATATATGGAATTTAAAAAGACAGTAATGATAACCCTATATGCAAAACAGAAAAAGAGACACAGATGTACAGAACAGACTTTTGGACTCTGTGGGAGAAGACAAGGGTGGGATGTTTTGAGAGAGCAGCATCGAAACATGTACATTACCAAGGGTGAAACAGATCACCAGGCCTGGTTGGATGTATGAGACAAGTGCTCGGGGCTGGTGCACTGGGAAGACTCAGAGGGATGGGGTGGGGAGGGCAGTGGGAGGGGGGATCAGGATGGGGAACACATGTATATCCACGCTGATTTATGTCAATGTATGGCAAAAACCACTACAATATTGTAAAGTAATTAGCCCCCAGCTAAGACAAATAAATGGAAAAAAGAAAGAAAGAAAATAAATAAATAAATGTTACAGCACTGTTAAAAAATTGAATCTTCTCATAAAAAGATATTGTCAACATAACATCATATCTGTGTTCCTGGATAAAAGTAGAGGTAGTTAAGTTCTTGTGCAGAGACAGTGTGTAACTGCCAAGTGGCTGATGTATTCCAAGGGTAGTCTGATAAAAGTGTATAGCGTCCTGATAAAGGCTAAGGCAATCTAGTTGAAAAACTATTGAAATAAGTACTGAATAGAATATATGAGTCAAATCTATAACAGTAGACTAATTTACATGATGCTGATTGGAAGGAGTTAATTATTTTAATAATATCAGATATTGGGTATGGAGGGATTAATTGAAAAATAACAACTTTAAAGCCATAATAATTCACTGTGAGACATAATTTTTTTCCACACTGAAGAACAGGCAAAATTGGGTTGTCAAGTAGAAAAGCAATGGGGATCAGCACCTCTTTAATATTTGTTTCTTGCATAAGAAATTTTAGTGCTTGATGACTCTGGTTTCAGTTACATTGGGCCTTATTAACTATTTTAATTAGGGATCAGTAAGTGCAAAATAAGTTAATATTAATTTGTTATTCCTTGTGTCAGAATGCCTATGCCCACTCTGGGATATTTTAAGCCAGTGGGTATCAACTATGGGAAATTTAGGCAATGCTATAAAATGAGGTGTAATAGCTTTTCCTCTATTTTATGTTTAGTTACATTCTCAAAATTATAGGGATTTCATGTTCAAATTATGCAATGCTATAATTTGAGAATCACTATTAATAATAAATCAATTAAAATCTGCCAGTGGATGCATTTAGCAAATGTTGAAGTTAATTTAGGGGCTTCTCAGGTAGCTCCGGAGTAGGCAATGGTGATCCACGCCAGTACTCTTGCCTGGAGAATCCCATGGGCGGAGGAGCCTGGTGGGCTACCGTCTATGGGGTCGCACAGAGTCGGACACGACTGAAGTGACTTAGCAGCAGCAGGAAGCTCAGTGGTAAAGAATCTGCCTGTTAATGCAGGAGATTCAAATTTGATCCCTGGGTCAGGAAAACTCCCTAGAGACAGAAATGGCAACCTACTGCAGTATTCTTGACTGAAAAATTCCATCGACAGGGGAGCATGAAGTTGCAAAGAGAAACAACTGAGCGACAGCACACACAAAGTTAATTTAGAACCTGTTGTTGAAGCACAGAAGTCAAAAATGCCCTTTTACTGTTTTTGTATATAAATTATTTTAGTAAATTTTGGATTTTCAATTGGGTCAAATTATGGAAATTTGTTTTAATATAATTATACATATATACATGTATGCATATACATGTATATATGTATATATATGTGTGTGTGTATATGTGTGTATATATGTATATACATATATGTGTGTGTGTGTATATATATATATATATACACACATATATATATTTCCTCTTTACTTCCTTCCTCCATATCCAGGTTTCTTCCATTCAACCTCCTGTCCTTCCTTGATTCTGTTCTTCCTTCCTTTCATTGTGTCTTCACCAGGTATACTTTAAGAAAGTTCTCTTTATGTTGATCATACTTACACGCGGGCTTCCCAGATGGCTCAGGGGTAAAGAATCCACTTGCCAATGTAGGAGACATGGATTTGATCCCTAGGTTGGGAAGATCCCCTGGAGAAGGAAAGGGCAACTTACTTCAGTGTTCTTGCCTGGAAAATCCCAGGGACAGAAGAACTTGGCAGGTTAACAGTTCAAGGGGTCACAAAGTCAGACACGACTGAACAACTGAACTCATATTTAAACACACACATTTTTCCTCTCCAGAGCTTCAAATCAGTGAGGGTTAGGAACACCTCCCACCCTAGAAGCAATTATCCTACACCATAAGAGTTCTAGCCTTGGCTGAGATGTGACTTAACCCTTTATTCCCTGCATCACAGGGCTGTCATGGGTGTCCTCCCCTTGCACCGAGAGGGTTAAACTTCTACTGCAATGCAGGCACAGACTGCAGCGTGGGGCGGTGAAAAAGTACTCATCAATCCAACCTTTACCACTCCGCCTTGTCCCTCTTCATGGATTCATAGACCTCCTAACACCTCATCTTCCATTTCTATCTTTGTCTTACTCATAGTGCAAACCTTTAGGTGATTATAGGTGTTAAAATCTAACACAGGGACCAGACATACAAATTCCCTGAGCAGATGAAACCAGTTAGTCATATGCACTAAGCTTAATTTAGCTTATTTTGCAGACAAGCTAGGTTAACCTGACCTGGGTCACTTCTTGCTTATGCTTCTGAAAATTGTAAGTGAAACTCAAATAGTTCCTGAAAATTGATATGGGGAAACTACTAACCTTTTCCTTTCACGTAAGAGAATTCTTTTAAGGATAAACACTTACTGCCTTCACTCTATAGAGCTGCATTTTTTCCATTCATCATGTTTTGTTGATTTATTTATTTTAAATTGGAGGATAATTGCTTTGCAATATTACGTTGGAAATTAGAACACTTCCTAACAGCATACACAAGGGTTGACTCAAAATACATTAAAGACCTAAACATAAAACCATACACTATAAAAATCTTAGAGGAAAACATAGATTTGAATACACTTTGACATAAATCTCAGCAAGGGCCTCTATGACCCACCTCCTACAGTAATGAAAATAAAACCAAAAATAAGAGAAAGGAACCTAATTAAGCTTAAAAGCTTTTACACAGCAAAGGAAATGATAAAGAAGGTGAGTTCAGTTCAGTTCAGTCACTCAGTCGTGTCCGACTCTTTGCGACTCCATGAACTGTAGCCCTCCAGGGTCTTCTGGAGTGGGTTGCCCTTTCCTTTTCCAGGGGATCTTCCTAACCTAGGGATCAAACCGCATGTCCTACCTTGGCAGGAGGATTCTTTACCACTGAGCCATGTGGAAAGCCCTCCTTTAGGTTACTCATTTTCAATGCTGCTACCAATAAAACAGCATTCCGTTTCTCATCTTCTTGCTTCTGTGGTTGTTCCTTGTTGTTGAATATTTAAAAGAAAAGAAAAATCTGCTAACTGAGAAGGATTCATTTCAAAGACACCATTTAATTTATATATAGAAATTATATATATATATTATATATAATAATACATATATATATTATATATAATAATACATATATATTATATATAATAATACATATATTATTATATATAATAATACATATATATATTATATATAATAATATATATATATATTTGTAACCTCTGGGACACTTTGCTGATGAAGGTGATTTTTATCATCCTCCCCAAAACATACACAGTTGCTTTATAACAATATAACTCTGAGCCTAGTGTTTTGGTCTGAGTGCTCCTAGTTCTGACACACTAAATTATTACTCACTACTACTTAAGTAATTTGTTAGTTTAACATTTTTAAATGAACTTCTGGGAGGGGGGAGTGAAGGGCAGGGTGGCTAATCTCATAAGCAGCCATCTAGTTCCAAGACCACCAAGCTCACCTTTGAGGAACTGATTTGCACCTAAGAAAGCAATAACAAGCTTCTGGGGGTGGCAAAGTTAGTTCCCCTATTCTAAATATCAGTCCCTTTCTATGAGGATATGTGGACGCACTTACTCTAGGCCCAAACATATTAACCAGGAGTCTGCATTGATTTAAACAGGTGGGTAACTTGGGCAGCTGTTCTTGTGGCAGGGTGAGGGAAGGGCACACAAAGATGAACTATTCATTTCATTGCCCCAGAATTCCCCTTCGGATTAAATAATGAACTACTGGTCTCCAAAGTTGTAACCCACACATACTGTTGAGGGTCTGGAAAACTTGAAGCTGGCTGGTGATAGCAGCTACTTCTGCAACATCAAGAAGACAGGTAAGCTCCTTTCCAAAAGTGAGTAATTTGGACAATGGAAAAGGGTAATGCTTCTTTACAGTGGTATAATTTCAATCAACACTTCTTCCACAAAGGTTGCCCCAAACATAGGGACAAGCCAGAGTTCTGCCCTGAATAATAAGAAAGACATTCTAACACTGAAGTAGTGATGGACCTCTGGATTTGGTATTCACAAGATACAAGCCATGACAAGTAAGACACCTGAACACCTGACCCAGGAAATTGCATCTTACATTACTCCTGCTGCCCTAGACACACCACTACCTGGGTTAGAATCGTACCCTCCCCCCTGTTGCTCCCCTGAGAATTTAAAGTTGGGTAAAACAACCACTTGCAAACACACCAGCAAGCAACAAAGTTAGAACGTACTTTACCACAGGCAGTAGTTCTGACCCAAGCCGCTCTTCAGTGGCTCTGGAACCAACTGATAATCCAAGGGCATCCTTTTCCCCAAAAATACCTGTCCAAGAGTCAGTGGTAATACTCACATTATTGTGCTTTTAAAGACAATTGCTTTATAAGATGCAAAGATTCCTGTGAGGGGGAGCCAAGCACAGAGGGAATTGGATAGATGAAAAGCGGAGATTGTGTCGTTGCTTTTGCTCACAGCTGCAAATGAGGAAGGAGTCCAGGCAAGGCCACAGAGAAGTTTGCACGTGAGAACAGGAAAAGAGTAAGATGAAGACATAGTGGGTAGCCTATTTATGGCAAGTAGGTTGACATGAGTAGCTTACTCAGGGGATTCCTGTGGATTGGCTGTTATGAATAATTTCACAGGTTTCTAGACAAAGAGCCTGCCCCATGTTGTCTAGGACCTGGCCCTGGAGCAATTAGGATGGGGATATAATGACCTGGAGTGTGAGGGGCTACTAAAGGAAACAGTCGGTGTATGGCCTTAACCATTCGCTAAAAAATAGAAACTGGCCTCCAGCCAAGGTCTCCAGACTGAATCAAGATAGAATGCAACTACAACCACAGCAATTATATTAGAGTGGCAAGAAAAAAAACATTTTATATACTCTAAAGAATTTATAACTACAAGTCTAACCTCATATGTGTTTTCAGATAGAATTTATATAATCTGTTTGGCCTGTGAACTCTATGCATAAGGAAAAATCATAAATATTCTGGTGTTGAGAATATTCAAGAAGTGAGGAAGAAATTAATACAAATTTCATATCAATAAGAAACTCAACCTTGGTCTTCCAGAATTCTAAAATGAAATCCTTCAAAATATTCTCAAAATTCAAATTTTATAATAAAAAGACAAAAGCAAAAATTATAAAAACAGCAAAAATAATTAAAAAGAATAGAAAAGAGAAAGAAAGATTATCATGAGTAAAGTAGAACAAGAAATAATAAGCAGTAACATTGGATGCTAGAAAAGTCTAAGAAAATGCATTGACTGGAAGAAAGATACTAGAAACATGCATACGTACTTAAAATATTTCTAAATAACTTAGAAAAATTAAAGATGCAACAATTGAAGTGGTTAAAATGTCCTTGTTCAACAGATTAAAATTCATATTAGACACAATGTAAATTTATAAATCAGAACACAGATTTGAGAAATAAATGTATTCTGCAGTGTTTGAAATATAGGGAAAGATTAAGAGAGATGAAAAATAGAAAGAAAAAGCCTATTATTAAACTGCAAGAATTTATCACCAACAGAATAACAGTAAACACAGCTTCAAATACATAAATCAAAATGTCACAGACTATAAAAAAAAAAAAAGAAACACTCTATAACAGGAAACTGTTCATTCACATATCTCTTGCAGGAATTGTCATATCAGTGATTTAGAATTAGCAAGGATTCAAAGGATTTGAATGGCATATTTCATAGTCTTTATTTTTATAACAGATTATTTTAAACTACCCTGGTAACTGATCATACTTTAGATTATAAAAATAGACTTTAACAAATTCCAAGGAATTTTTATCATACAGGATACATTCTTTGGACAAAATTAATTACATTAAAAATTAAAATTAAAATATTACTAAAACACCTCATAGTTATAGAAATGGAAAGCAATTCTAAATATATAAAACAATATATTGAAAGAAATGAGAGAAAATAAAAATAAAGTTGATATACATATTGATGATATTTATAATTCACAGAATAATGGTATAATATATTAAAACTTATAGCATGCAGATTAGATAATTGATCGATATTTAGAGTCAATTTCTTTTAAAATAAAATGATCTTCTAAAGGAGAAAAAATGAAATGTTATCAAGGAAAATTTTTTAATAAATACAAGACATAGAATAAAATAAAGACATAGAATAACAAAATAAAAGAAAAAGACAATGAAGAGGATTCAAAAGATATAAGACTGAAGTCTTTATATATATATATATATGTATATATATATATATAATTTGTTAATCTGTGCCAAGTCTTAGTTGCAGCATGCAGGGTCTTTAGTTGAAGCATGTGAACTCTTAGTTGCGTCATGGACATTTAGATCTAGTTCCCTGACCAGGGATTAACTGGACCATCAGGAGAAATGCCTAAAGCCTTTCTAAGAAGCTAAACTTTGGTCTCATTGATGAAGACAGGAATTTGAAGTGGAAGAATAATATAAGTTAGTATAATATTTATAGTATATAATAGTATATAATATATACTAACTACATGTATAATATATATATAGTATTATAACTGTATATATACATACCATATAATAGTAAATAATATATACTAACTTACATACATACTAGGTTATATACTAACTTATAACTTAGTGTAAGTTAAAAGGGGTACATACATGCAAAGCAGCAATAATTTTTAAAGGAAAAAGTTTATAAACAGTTATTTTTACAGTCATGAAATATTAGAGAGAACATACATTTTCATAGAAAATGTATTATTTCTAAGAGGTATCTCAGGCGGAAAGAGGAAATCTAAACAGAACTCTAAACCTTAAAAAATTATATAAGAAATTAAGTACTTAGACACATAATCAATATGATATTAAGTTGTTTTATAATCAAAGTTGTCATATTCTAAAGGAAAAGACAATTTTAAAAATATGTTAATATCACTACATAGAATTTGGATGGTTTTATTTCTGAAACACCTTCTAATGTATTCAAACAAATCTATAAGATCATTTCTATACCCTAATGTATTTATATATATATATACATGAACATTCTAATAAAAATATTGACAACTAGCTCACATTCAAATTCAAAATGTTTATGCACATATAAGTATACGGGAACTTTCAGTTATAACCTAATTTTCGTTATGAAAGAATTGGCAGTTCTGAGTCTTTTGTATTTCCATATAGATAGGCTATCCACTCCAATACTCTTGGGCTTCCCTTGTGGCTCAGCTGGTAAAGAAGCCGCCTGCACTGTGGGAAACCTGGATTCAATCCCTTGATTGGGAAGATCCTCTGGAGAAAGGAAAGGCTACCCACCCCAGTATTCTGGCCTGGAGAATTCCATGAACTCTATAGTCCATGGGGTTGCAAAGAGTGGGACATGACTGAACGATTTTCATTCACTCACTCATAGAATTTAAAATTATTTGATCTAGTTTTGTGAAAAAAATCTTGACTGTTTTGATAGTTATTGCATTGAATCTGTAGATTGTATTGTGTATTATGGTTGTTTTACAATGTTTATTCTTCCAATTCAAGAGCTCAGTATATCTTCCAATCTGTTTGTGCTGCCTTTGATTTCCTTTATCAACATCTTATAGTTTCTAAATACAGATCTTCTACCTCCTTAGATAGATTTATTCCTAAGTATTTTATTTTTTTTCATGCAATAGTGAATCAGACTATTTCCTTAATTTCTCTTTCTGATGATAGTTTGTTGTTAATGTGTAAAAATGCAATAAATTTCTGTGTATTAATTCTGTACCCTTCAACTTTATCGAGTTCATTTATGAGCTCTAGTAGCTTTCTGATAGAGTCTTTAGGATTTTTTTTTTTTTAATGTATAGTATCATGTCACCTTTGAACAGTGACAGTGACAGTTTTACTTCCCCTTTATGATTTTGGTTCCTTTTTATTTATTTTTCTTTTCTAATTGCTATAGCTAAGACTTTCAATGCTATGTTGAACAAAATTGGATGAAGTAGACATCCTTGTCCTGTTCTTGATGTTAGATGAAAAAAATTGCAGCTTTTCACCTTTGAATATGATGATAGATATGGGTTTGTATATGTGGCCTTTATTATATTAAGATATGTTGCTTCTATGCCCACTTTATGGAGGGTTTTTATGGATGTTAATTTTGTCAAAAGTTTTTTTTTGTTTGTTTTTTGTTTCCCTGCATCTATTGACATGATTTTTATTCTTCAATTTGCTAATGTGATGTATCACTTTGGGGAAAAAAAAATAACAGAAGAGGAGGAATTATGCTCCTTGACTTCAGATCATACTACAAAACTACAGTTATCAAAACAGTATGACGCTTGCACAAAAACAGACATATAATTGAATAGAACAGAATAGAGAGTTCAGAAATAAACCTGTGTATTTATGGTCAAATCAGTATGTGACAAAAGAGGCAAGAATATACGAAGAAAAGACAGTCTTTCAATTAGTGGGACTGGGAAACCTTGAAAGCTATATGCAAAACTATAAAATTAGAATACTCTCTAACATCATATACAAAAGTAAACTCAAAATGGATTAAAGACCTAAATGTAAAGCTTTATACTATAAAACTCATAGAGGAAAACAAGAAGAATAATCTTTGAAGCAAATTGCAACAATATTTATTTCCATCTGTCTCCTAAAAGGAAAGGAAATAAAGGAAACAATAAATGAATATGACTTGGTTAAACTTAAAAGCTTTTGCAGAACACAGGAAAACATCAACAATATGAAAAGACAGTTACTGAATGTAAAAAAATATATATATTTGCAAATCATATGACTGATAAGGGTTACTTTCAAAAATATATAAACAGCACACACAATGAAACATTAAAACAAATAATACATAACCAGAAGATGTTCAATTTGTATGACGTGCAATTTGTATGATCGGAATGTGAAATACTCTTGTGCTGAAAATACTGAAGAAACTTTTCTGAATAGACATTTTTCCAAAGAGGACAATGGATCAACAATAGGCACATAAAAAGATACTCAACATCACTAGCCATCAGGAAAATGCAAATCAAAACTGCAGTGAGATATCACCTCACACCTGTCAGAATCATTTCAGTCAGTTCAGTTGATCTGTCATGTCTCTTTGTGACCTCATGGACTGCAGCATGCCAGGTTTCCCTGTCCATCACCAACTCCTGGAGCTTGTTCAAACTCATGTCCGTTGTTGTTGGTGATGCTATCCAACCATCTCAGGCTCTGTCGTCCCCTTCTCCCCATCCTGTCAGAATGGATATTATCAAAAAAGACCCCAAATAACAAACTTTGGTAAGGATGTGGAGATAGGGTACCTTCATACACTGTTGGTGGGAATGAAAACTGGTGAAGCCACTGTGGAAAACGGCATGGAGGTTTCTCATAAAACTCAAAATAAACCACCTTATGATACAGCAATTCCATTTCTGGGTATATATCTGAAAAAAGGCAAAAACACTAATTCCAGAAGATACACATACACAATGTTTGTAGCATGTTATTTACATTTGCCAAAATACACACACACAATGTTTGTAGCATGTTATTTACATTTGTGTCCATCAACAAAAAAATAGACAAAGAAGAAAAAGAGGAAATGGGCTCAAGTTAATGAAACTAGTTTTGAAAAAGGAGAAGTTACAGATGGATACCACAGAAATACAGAGAATCATAAGACAATAAATGGATCACAAGACCAATAAATGGACAACCTAGAAGAAATGAACAAATTCTTAGAAAGGTACAGGCTCCCAAGAAAGAACCAGGAAGAAGTATAAACTGTGACTTAAAAACTTGCAAAACAGAAAAAGAGACACAGATGTATAGAACAGACTTTTGGACTCTGTGGGAGAAGGCGAGGATGGGATGATCTGAGAGAACAGCACCAAAACATGTATATTATCAAGTGTGAAACAGATCGCCAGTCCAGGTTGGATGCATGAGACAAGTTGTTAGGGCTGGTGCACTTGGATGACCCAGAGGGATGGGATGGGGAGGGAGGTGAGAGGGGGGCTCAGGATGGGGAACACATGTAAATCCATGGCTGATTCATGTCAGTGTATGGCAAAAACCACTACAACATTGTAAGGTAATTAGCCTCCAACTAATAAAAATAAATGGAAAAAAATAAAAACTTCCAGCAAACAAAAGTCAGATGGCTTCATAGGGTTGCCTAGTGGCTCAGTGATCAAGAATCCACCTACAATGCAGGAGCCACAGGAGGCAAGGATTCAATCCTTGCATCAGGAAGATCCCCTGGAGGAGAAAATGGCAACCCACTCCAGTATTCTTGCCTGAAAAATCCTATGGAGTGAGAAGCTTGGTCTGTTACTGGCCATGGGGTTGCAAAGAGTCAGACACAACTGAAGTGTAAGTGTAGCAGCTGCATCAGTTTCTGAAACTTCCAAAAAACTACAGAGAAAGTGATATACCCAAACTCATTCTGTGATGCCACCATCACCCTGATATCTATTCATTTAGTTTTAATTTGAATTACAAGACATTTTTGAAGGGCTTTATTGTTTAGAATCCCAAAAGGCCAATGTTAGGATTTCTGATAGGTGGGTAAATTATGTTAATTGTTTCCAAGCTTCTTCAGTATTTTCAACACAAGAACATTATAAGTTTCTTCTTAAACATAGACTTCACTGATCATAGAAATTGTGCAGATTCAGTATATGTAGAGTTGACATCAATATGGTGTTGTCTTTCTATATCTAAAAATACATCATTATCATTTTATTATAGAGGATTTTAACACATCCTACTCCCTTAATTCTCTTCTATGCTTTAGTATAGACTGATCTTTTGAAATTAGCAACAAATAAAAATAATTAAATGCAAAATATGTACTGTTATATACTCACCTAACAAGTGGACCTTTATAGAATTGTTGTAATATTTTTAGTATGCCTGGACTGCTGAAAGACACTGTTGCAACTATCAGTCTTTTCCTTGATGCTCCAATCCTTGATGTTGTCTCTCCATAAACATGAAGGATTTCCCTTCATCTGGGGATTCTTTAATGTCTCTCAATAATGGTTTATAGTTCTCTATTTAGAGATATTGGGCATCTTCTATAGAATATGTAACTAGTTATTTGATACTTTTTGGTGCTACATATAACTAAACCATAGTTTAAAATTTATTTTCTTATGTTTTCATATTGGTTATATAAAAATAACTTCTTTGATGTCAACACTTTATCCACTCATTTTACAAGGATTTGGATTAATCTTCTGACATACTGAAATATTAAGGAACATGTTATAAACTTTTAAATGAAATAATAATGGCATGCTCAAGATAGAAAAACAGAATACCATGTCAATATCAATATTACAGAAATTAATACACAACTTTAATTCAACTCCAAACAAAAGTAACAGATTTTTAAAAACTTGGCAGCTCGAATCTTTTGTTAAAGAGTTTATGTAACCATGGAGATAATCATATAAGTTTCTGCTATTTTTGCATTATCTTCAACAGGTGTATATACTAATATAGTATTTGTTTTATAAAATTGAATTCATTGTAACTTTATAAAAGCTTAATGTGCCAAATGCCTAAACCAAAGGACATGATAAAAAGACTATAGTTTTAAAGCCAAATGAAAGGCTGAGTCCTGAATTCTTCCATGAGACTCTTTCCCAATTATTTGTTGTAATCCATAAGTTAAAAAAAAAAAAAAAAAGATACATAAGAGAAAGGGTACCTGCCAGCTACCATTTTTTCCCTTTCAAGGACAAATAATTATTATGTGTTTACATTTAGTAAGTGTTCTGTAAGTTCCCACAAAATTATTCCAATTTAGAAATCCAACTATTAATAAAAATCATCTTCTTGATTTTGAGTTTTCAGTGAATTTAAAAAAGATTCTATTATTCATGCACAGTTTAATCCTTCCAGCCAGGAATGTATTCATTTCCAAATTTTGAATATGTACCATATGCTAGACTCTGATATAAAATAATGAGCAACTGTTCTTTCAGAAATAAAGAGATTGAAATCCAGAAGGTAGATTGACTTGGTCACAGTTACATGAGCAGGGAATAATATGCGTTTATCTTGATCATTAGTCTACTATGAGTTCTGTAAGGTACTGCAGTATTGCAACTTATATCTTATTGATGTTTATTTTATTGCATTTTGTTTATTTTTACTCTATTATTGGGTTAGTTTAATGGAACTGCCAACTCTTCATTTTGGCCTAGTTGATCACATGGGAGGAACTGTTAAATGGTGAATTGGTGGATCATTTTCAACAAATAAAATTTTTGAGAAAACAAATAAATAGCAGCATGGTAAACCAGGAGCCAGTATGTATAAGATAAGAAACTTATACAAATGCATTAGTTGGATTTGGACTTTCAAATACTTTCAGATATACTTAGTTCTTAGAAAGCATTAACTATGAATGGTGATTTGCACCATCCCTCTTTTAATTATTTTATTTGCAGTGTCAAGGTTTGCTGATTCATGAAACAGTAAATTTGCCAGTCTATTTGGAGAATGAAAGTAGTTTTAGCTGAAGGACACTAATAATCTTTATAAGATATTTTAATGCTATAGAGAATTTAGTGCCTATTAATAGTAATTAGCAAAACAAAATCAACTTTGTGATAATCACTGATAAATGGAAAATAAAATGTTATATACCATTCCTCCAGTGTTTCAAATGTAACCTAGAATTAAAAATATTGTGTTATCTATGAAACTTATAAAAGACCATATTTTCAAGAAAGATAAAGTGATAATACAGTTATGATTTTGTAAAATAAGTTCTAATAGCTCTGATAAATATAGAAAATGCAATGTATTTGACTCCCTAACTCACTATCTCGTTGCTAAATCTTTCTTAAAACGGTTGTACATGAACTTTCACAAGAATCATTGAATATATACAATGTTAGGGATATCAGAAAGGGTGACAATAGCTTAGAAAGGCTGAATAAATTCTGCAAATTATTTGTCACAGCAGAAGCAGGTGAAAACCACGCCTCTAGTAACAAAAGACAATATTATGCAATTTATGGCTCAGAACCCAAAATATGCTCAGAAAGGAACAAACTAAAAGCAGTGATTTGGTACAGCATTGAAAATGAAATTTTGGAGCAAAATCTGTAAACAAAAAATCTTAAATCCTATCAATAAAACTGCCATATAGTTAGCCATCTGTAATGGATAGAATGGAAGTGAAAAGAAAGTGAAGTTGCTCAGTCATGTCTGACTCTTTGCCACCCCATGGACTGTAGCCTACCAGGATCCTCTGTCCATGGGATTTTCCTGGCAAGAGTACTGGAGTGGGTTGCCATTTCAGTGGCCCTTAAAATATATGTGCACACACAAACCACTGGAACCTATGAATATGACTTTATTTGGAAAAGGGGTCTTTGAAAATCTAAGCTAAACATCTTGAGATTAGATCATTCTGGGTTACCAGAATGGTATTTAAACCAACGGGACAAGTATCCTTAAAAGAGAAAGGCAAATGGAGATAAGACAGAGAAAAAGAGAAGGCATAGGCAAAAAGAGGCAAGGAACAGATTTTCTTCTAGAGCCTCTTCAGGCAACACAACTCTGCCTTCACACTGATCTGAAACTTCTGACCTCCTGAGCTATCAAAGAATAAGTTTTGGTTAAGTAACAAAATTCAGGTAATTTGTTATAACAGTCACAGGAAACTAAAACACCAACCCTCCCCCTGATAAAGGAATGGAAGTTTATTCTCTCTGGGGAGGTTGGTTCAGAGTATCTGGGAATATGAAGTATGAGTGAAGGCAAAGGAATATACAATTAAAAGAAAAAAGAAATAGTGAGGTAAATAAGGAAGTATGTATAGCGAACCGAGAACTATTTACTACACATGCTGAATTTCTGATTATGAGGAAAGCCACAATGACCCAGTATACCAAAGTTTGTTTGTTTGTTTGTTTGTTTTTTTCTTTTTTTAAGAAATGTAACAGCCCCAAAAGTGAAAGTGAAAGTGTTGTGTCCATCTCTTTGCAACCCCATGGACTGTTGTCTGCCCAGCTCCTGGGTCCATAGAATTCTCCAGGCAAGATCGCTGGAGTGGGTTGCCATATCCTTCTCCAGCAGATCTTCCGGACACGACAAATATTGATGGCAGTTAATTTTACTTAAATAAGATACATGGTGGCAATTTGAGTAATTGATGATGATACTCATGCTCTACTCACCAAAGACAAAACTTTCATTTAAGTCTTTGATGTAAGGAAACCATGCAGATCCAATATATTTGAGGAAAACCACTGGAAAAAAAAAAAAAGAATAAAGTAGATATACAGAGATTAAAGTAAAAAGAAAATCTCACATACTGCATATGAAAATGTAAAAAAAAAAAGAAATTAGACGACTCAGATTAACAAAGAAGATATATTTTATTGATGTAAGAATGTATATGAGTAAACCTATGGCTGATTCATGTTGGTAATGTTTGGTAATGTTGGTAATGTTTGGTAGAAACCAATGCAATACTGTAAAGCAATTATTCTTTAGTTGAAAATAAATAAATTTAAAAAAAGAAGAAAAAAAGAATGCATAGAGTGAACCTTTTACAAAACAAATAAGGATCTGTCAGGGTTTAAAATGTTAGAAAAAAATTGAACAAGCATGAGAATTGTTGTATATAGAGCCAAGAAAATGTATCTTTAAACTACCCGGGGGAGGTGGGGGAGGGAAAGCTAGTGGAGGTATTAGAATATCAAACCAGGGAGTCCAAAAACTAAGAAATTGTAGTCAAAAATTTAAAACAAAATTACAGAAAAGAAAATATCAGCTACAAACAATGTAATTTCTGCATGTTAGAGGACAGTCAGATTGAAAGGGTCTACTAGGACAGTCAGATTGAAAGGGTCTACTGAGTGTTCAACACAAATAATTTTTTAAAACTCTATATCAAGACATATCATTGCAGAATTTTGCAATTTAAAGTACCAAAGATAGAAGAGACTATTCTAAAAGCCTTTAGAAAAAGCACATAGACAGAAATTTGAATGATTGAATATTACAGTTTCAGAAACCATTAAACAATCCTGAAATCCATATTATAAAGAAAAAAGAAATTAAAAATTATCTGTGCAACCATTTTCTCTGTGAGAATTCTATGCTAATCATATAATTAGGCATGTGTGAATGTAAAATAGTCACATTCCTAGATATGCAAGTACTTTCACCATTCTCAGAAAGTTACTGAGAAGATTCTTATACGATTTACTTAATAAAGCAAGAAATTGACTAGATCTGATAGACAGAGAGCCTGATGAACTCTGGATAGAGGTTCATGACATTGTACAGGAGACAGGGATCAAGACCATCCCCATGGAAAAAATGCAAAAAGGCAAAATGGTTGTCTAAGGAGGCCTTACAAATAGCTGTGAAAAGAAGAGAAGCGAAAAGCAAAGGAGAAAAGGAAAGATATTCCCATTTGAATACAGAGTTCCAAAGAATAGCCAGGTGAGATAAGAAAGCCTTCCTCAGCGATCAATGCAAAGAAATGGAGGAAAACAACAGAATGAGAAAGACCAGAGATCTCTTCAAGAAAATTAGAGACACCAAGGGAATATTTCACGCAAAAATGGGTTCTATAAAGGACAGAAATGGTATGGACCTAACAGAAGCAGAAGATATTAAGAAGAGGTGGCAAGAGTACACAGAAGAACTGTACAAGAAAGATCTTCATGACCCAGATAATCACAATGGTGTGATCACTCACCTAGAGCCAGACATACTGGAATGTGAAGTCAGGTGGGCCATAGAAAGCATCACTACGAACAAAGCTAATAGATGTGATGGAATTCCAGTTGAGCTATTTCACATCCTGAAAGATGATCCTGTGAAAGTGCTGCACTCAATATGCCAGCAAATTTGGAAAACTCAGCAGTGGCCACACAACTGGAAAAGGTCAGTTTTCATTCCAATCCCTAAGAAAGGCAATCCCAAAGAATGCTCAAACTACTGCACAATTGCATTCATCTCACATACTAGTAAAGTAATGCTCAAAATTCTCCATGACAGACTTCAACAATAGATGAACCATGAACTTCCAGGTGTTCAAGCTGGTTTTAGAAAAGGCAGAGGAACCAGAGATCAAATTGCCAACATCCACAATGGATCATCAAAAAAGCGAGAGTTCCAGAAAAACATCTATTTCTGCTTTATTGACAATGCCAAAGCCTTCAACTGTGTGGATCGCAATAAACTGTGGAAAATTCTGAAAGAGATGGGAATACCAGACCACCTGACCTGCCTCTTAGGAAACCTCTTTGCAGATCAGGAAGCAACAGTTAGAACTGGACATGGAACAACAGACTGGTTCCAAATAGGAAAAGGAGTATGTCAAGGCTGTATATTGTCACCCTGATTATTTAACATATATGCAGAGTACATCATGAGAAACATTGGGCTGGAAGAAGTACAAGCTGGAATCAAGATTGTCGGGAGAAATATCAATAACCTCACATATGCAGATGACACCACCCTTATGGCAGAAAGTGAAGAGGAACTAAAAAGCCTCTTGATGAAAGTGAAAGAGGAGAGTGAAAATGTTTGCTTAAAGCTCAACATTCAGAAAACTAAGATCATGGCATCTGGTCCTATCACCTCATGGAAAATAGATGGAGAGACAGTGGAAACAGTATCAGATTTTATTTTTTGAGGTTCCAAAATCACTGCAGATGGTGACTGCAGCCATGAAATTAAAAGACACTTACTGCTTGGAAGGAAAGTTATGACCAACCTAGATAGCATATTAAAAAGCAAGACATTATATTGCCAACAAAGGTCCGTCTGGTCAAGGCTATGGTTTTTCCATTGGTCATGTATGGATGCGAAAGTTGGACTGTGAGGAAAGCTGAGCACTGAAAAATTGATGCTTTTGAACTATGGTGTTGGAGAAGACTCTTGAGAGTCCCTTGGACTGCAAGGGGATCCAACCAGTCCATCCTTAGGAGATCAGTCCTGGGTGTTCATTGGAAGGACTGATGCTGAAGCTGAAACTCCAATACTTTGGCCACCTCATGTGAAGAGCTGACTCATTGGAAAAGACCCTGATGCTGGGAGGGAATGGGGGCAGGAGGAGAAGGGGATGACAGAGGATGAGATGGCTGGATGGCTTCACCGACTCGATGGGCATGAGTTTGAGTAGACTCCAGGAGTTGGTGATGGACAGGGAGTCCTGGCGTGCTACTATTCATGGGGTCGCAAAGAGTCGGACACGACTGAGCGACTGAACTAAACTGAACTGAACTGAAAGCAAGAAAGAGAAAATGGTAGGGTCCAGGGCCTGGGGTTCCGACAACAAAGGAAGTGACAGAAGCTCCAAGAGGACCCCGAAAAGTAATCCTCAACCATATGCTATGCAACACTCTGGAGGCACTCAGGTTCAGCTTAGATTAAAAAGCAAACTTTAGAATCATTATTGGGGCCTGCAACCTCTGAACAGAAAGTGTGTCAGTCATTCAGAAATAAGTGATAAAGTTAAATAATGAAAATTTTATATATGTTAGAAAAAGAAAAAAATTCCAAAACGTTGTAAAAGAAAACATTAATTCATCATATGTGATCTTAAAAAAAAAAGATGTAAATGAACTAATTACAAAACATAAACAGATTCATGGACTTTGAAAACCAATTTATGCTTACCAGAGGGGAAATGTGAGGGAGAGGAATAAATTCGGATTTCGGGATTGACACACTCACACCTTTCTTGCTGTTTTTCGGTTGTTAAGTCATGTCCGACTCTTTGTGACTCCATGAACTGGAGCATGCGAGGCTCCTCTGTCCTTCACTATCTCCCAGAGGTTGCTCAAATTCATGTCCATTGAGTCTGTGATGCTCTCTAACCATCTCATCCTCTGCTGCCCGCTTCTCCTTTTGCTTTCAGTCTTTCCCAGCATCATGGTCTTTTCCAGTGAACTGGCTGTTCACATCAGATGGCCGAAGTACTGGAGCTCCAACTTCAGCATCAGTCCCTCTGAAGAATATTCAGGGTTAGGGTTATATAAAATAGATAATCATCAAGGACCTACTATATACCACAGGGAACTTCACTGAAAGTTCTGTAATAACCTACATGGAAAAATATGAAAAAGAATAGATATATGTATATGTGTAACTGAATTACTTTGTTGTACACCTGAAACTGTATCAACATTATAAAACAACCATCAGTTCAATCACTCAGTCGTGTCCAACTCTTTGAGACCCCATGGACTGTAGCCTACCAGGTTCCTACATCCATGGGATTTTCCAGGCAATAGTACTGGAGTGGGTTGCCATTTCCTTCTCCAGGGGATCTTCCTGACCCAGGGACTGAACCCGGGTCGCCCACATTTTAGACAGATGCTTTACCATCTGAGCCACCAGGGAAGTCCTAGAAAAACACTCATACCTCAATATATATATAAAAAAATCAATTAAAAAGGGTAACAAATAAATCACATCAAAACAGATGATCAGCCTAGTTAGAATGACCTATTTGGTGTTATGACTTCAATAGTTTACATGTTTAACACAGGTATTCAGATTTCCCTTATAGAGGCTCTCTTCATTTAACAATTAAAAATTCTTTTCCAGAAAAAAATGAAAATACATCAGAAAATGGTTGATGTGTCCATTGTGAAGAAATAACTATATAGTCATAAAGATGGAAATTATAAAAATTTGTATAACAAAAAATGTGTTATAAATAAACAGGCAAGATTTGGCAGAAAAGGAATTTCAAGCATGCCTTCTGTATTACTTAGATAAAAATGGATATTTCTATATACAATAAAAAAAATGTCATTTTCAAATCTGGAGCTAAATACCAGTTACCATGAGAAATTGTTAAAAGCGTAGGAATGATTGCCTATGTGAAGAGTACTTTGAATTAGATAGATTTCAAGGTAGTTAGAAAATAGATTTTTATTTTATCCTACTCAAAGCATTACTTCAAAGACATTTTCTAAATTTATATACTTTAACTTCTCATTACTGGCTACTCTCAAACAACAAATAAAGGTAGAGTTTATGAGGGATAGATGTAAAAATGCACTGACGGAAAGCTTTCAAAGTTCCCTCTTTAGTCCTTTCTACACTTTCTTTTAAGGGATACTTTTTTACATTTTTTGCATAAGTGAAAGTTGCATCTGACTCTTTGCAACCCCATGGACTGTGGCCTGCCAGGCTCCTTTGTCCATAGAATTCTTCAGGCAAGAACATTGGAGTGTGCTGTCTACCCTCCTTCAGGCGATCTTCCCAATCCATGGATCAAACACAGTCTCTCATTCTTTACCATCTGAGCCACCAGGGAAGTCCAAGAATGTTGGAGTGGGTAGCCTATCCCTTCTCCAGGGGATATTCCTGACCCAGGAATTGAACCGGGTGTCTAGCATTACAGGCAGATTCTTTACTAGCTGAGTTATTAGGGAAGCCCTTTTGTATAAAGGTATATGATTAGAATCACTGAACTTCACTCCTTCTGGGAGTGGGAATTTAAAGAGTATTTGGATCTCTAGGAATCTAAGACTCTACCTTAATGTGGGGAACAAAAATAGAAATGATCTACTTTTTACAGATAGGATGAATATCTGTCACCTTTTCAAATAGTTTTCTAAAACAAGGCTTGAAGTAGCAAAAAAAAAAAAAAATGTTATTGGTCATCTTCTCTTCCCTTTTTCCACTTCTGAAGAAAGGTACCATGGAAGATGAATTCTTAAAAGAAATATACAGGTTAAGAAAATAAAATGAAAAATGAATGTGAATGAATACCTTTAGTCATGGCCTCCCACCCAATTTCTAGTTTCAGACTCAAGTTCTCTAACTAAAATTAAGAGTCTCTATATATGCATGTATATATATGAGGTGGAGAAGGGCTTTCCTGATAGTTGGTAAAGAATCCGCCTGCAATGCAGGAGACCTGGGTTCGAACCCTGGGTTAGGAAGATCCCCTGGGGAAGGGAAAGGTTACCTACTTCAGTTTTCTGGCCTGGGGAATTTCATAGACTATATAGTCCATTAGGTCACAAAGAGTCAGGTACAACTGAGCAACTTACACTTCACATATAAGGAAGCTTGGTGTGCTGCAGTCTATGGGGTTAGAGTCAAATGTGACTGAATGGCTGAATATTAACTATATATATGTATGAAACAAGGGACTCTTGAGAATCTTTTGAACAGAAAGATCAAACCAGTCAATCTTAAAAGAAATCAACCCTGAGTACTCATTGGAAGGACTGATGCTGAAGCTGAGCTCCAGTATTTTGGCCACCTGATGAGAACAACCAAATCATTGGAAAAGACTCTGATGCTGGGAAAGATTGAGGGCAGGAGGAGAAGGGAGTGACAGAGGATGAGATGTTTGGATGGCACCACTGATTCAATGGACACGAACTTGGGCAATCTCTGGGGGATGGTGAGCAGGCAAGCCTGGCATGCTGCAGTCCATGGAGTAGCAAAGAATCGGACACGACTTGGTGATTGAGAAACAACAAATGGAACAATATGCCCCATGAGCCTGAGTAGGTTTCATTTCTCAAAATATGAGGATCATATTCAGTATAAAATCAAAATTCTTCAAAAGACACATTGAAACACAGACATAGATGCACACATACACACACACAAACATCCTGGTTTAATGGAAAATTCATGAATGAAAAATAAGCAAGCCTACCTATCATAGGCATGCAATTAATGCAATCAAAACTTCTAGAATACTTCTGAGATTTCCAATCAGTCTCCAATTATGTAGTAACAGCATGATATCTTCATTAGCAATAGAATGAGATAAAAAGTAACCAAAAGGAAAGCATGCACTGATGTGCTGCTATATGCTAGTCACTGTGTTATTTCCTACTACTTTCCCAAGGTAAAGCGTCTGCCTATAATGTGGGAGACCTGGCTTCGATCCCTGGGTCAGGAAGATCCCCTGGAGAAGGAAATGGCAACCCACTCCAGTACTCTTGCCTGGAAAACCCCATGGACCGAGGAGCCTGGTAGGCTACAGTCCTTGGGGTCACAGAGAGTTGGATACGACTGAGTGACTTCACTTTCACACTTTCACTTTTCACTTTTCCCATGTTAGACATACAAGCATAAAATATTTTCCATCCATAATGTGAAATTTTATTTTAGCTGTATTTTAGATTAGGTGTGTGTGCAGAGTTGCTCAGTCATGTCCAACTCTTTGGGACTCCATGGACTGTAGCCCACCAGGCTCCTCTGTCCATGGGGATTTTCCAGGTGAGAATACTGGAATGGGTGGTCATGCCCTCCTCCAGGGGATCTTTCCAACCCAGAGGTCGAACCCAGGTCTCCCACACTGCAGATGGATTCTTTACTGTCTAAGCCACCAGAGAAGCCCATGAATACTGGAGGGAGCAACCTATCCCTTCTCCAGGGGATCTTCCCAACCCGGGAATCGAACTGGGATCTGCTGCAATGCAGGTGGATTCTTTACCAGCTGAACTACCAGGAGAGCCTGTATTTTAGGTTACTCAAGTACATATTCCACTTGTGGACACAATGTTCTATGCTCTACATATATATTGCTTAGACAGTCATTCCAGGCCACAGCCATACTGTGGTTTACACCTTGAATGATTATTGGCAGATTCAGGATGATTGATATATTTTCAAATTGTATATTACATAAAGACCTAGTATCCAGAATACACAAAGAATGCTTGCAACTCAATAAAAAAGTACAAACCCAATTTAATCTTTACAATAAACCTCTGAAGTAGGCAGAGAACTTATTTCATATTTGGGTACACTGAAGTTTCTAAAGAGGTTAAACATGGAAATCTACCAAAGAACCTATTCTGCTATTATGCTTCTCCACATGACAAGTGACTTCCCCAATTTGAGGGCAGTGTTTACATTCCAAAAGAGGAGTTCAGAAAACTTGTCTGGTGAGTTCTCAGGAGCAAAGGTCAGTGAGTTTCACAGAAGCAAAGAACAACTTAATAGTACAGTGATACAAAATTTGACTTTTATTATAATAATATATAATAATTATTATTATATTTTACTTTTTCCCAATAACATTATTTTACTTTTTTTCCAATAACATTATTTTCCAATAACATATTATTATAATAATATATAATAATTATTATTATATTTTACTTTTTTTCCAATAACATTATTTCTTTTTTTTCCCCCTCCATTGTTATAGACTACTTGCATAAAGTCTGTATTGCTTCTTGTCTTGCAAAGTCTATTCACTATTTGCCCATTACAGAAAACAAAAACAAACAAAAACAAAACATGCTGATCCTTGTCTTCAAAATTATACTACACAAAGAAAAACTCACATATAGTAAATGTGTCAATACAGTTATCTTGTTAACTATATTTTATTTTGAAGCAGTATAAAGCTCACAGAAAGATTGAGAGGGAGGTCAAAGAACTTCTGTTTGCCTCATGTTTCTACACATTAAGAGCTTCTTCCTTTATCAATTTACCCCACTATAGCTGTACATTTTTACAATGTAATAAACTATACTGACACATTAGAATCACCTGAAGTCAATAGTTTACATTATTGTTTACACTTGTTGTTGTATATCCTATGAGTTTAGACACGTATCCATCATTATGGTATCATACAGAGAATGTTTACTGCCATATAAATCATTTATACTTTGCCTCTTAATCCAGTCCTACTCCATGACTTAGGCAATGCCTGTTATTTTTACTGTATCCATTTTTTTTTCTGGATTTCATGTAGCTGAAATCATTATAGTATGTAATCCTTTCTAATTGACTTTTTTCACTTAGGAACATGCATTTAAGTTTTCTCCATGCTTTTTTTTTTTTTTTTCTTATTTGTGGTTTTATTCAGAATTATTCTATTAATCTTTAACCCTGGTATCAAGGATTGACTTACTTCAAAAAAATCAAAGAATTTCTCCTTCAAGTATTAATGAGATATAATTGTCACATAGCACTTTATGACTTTAAAGTATACAGTAAAATTGTTTGACTTATAAATATCATGAAACAATTATCACAATAAGTTTAGTGGGCATCCATCATCTTATAAACCATTCCCAGTAAAAATAAATGCAAAAAGGAAAAATGGCTGTCTGAGGAGGCCTTACAAATATCTGAGAAAAGAAGAAAAGTGAAAAGCAAAGGAGAAAATGAAAGATATTCCCATCTGAATGCAGAGTTCCAAAGAATAGCAAGGAGAGATGGGAAAGCCTTCCTCAGTGATCAGTGCAAAGAAACAGAGGAAAACAGTAGAATGGGGAAGACTAGAGATCTCTTCAAGAAAATTAGAGATACCAAGGGAACATTTCATGCAAAGATGGACTCAATAAGAGACAGAAATAGTATGGACCTAACAGAAGCAGAAGATATTAAGAAGTCACAAGAATACACAGGAAAAAACTATACAAAAAAAGATCTTAATGACCCAGATAACCACGATGCTGTGATCACGTACCTAGAGCCAGATATCCTGGAGTGTGAAGTAAGTGGGCTTTAGGAAGCATCAGTACAAACAAAGCTAGTGGAGGTGATGGAATTCTAGCTGAACTATTTCAAATCCTGAAAGATAATGCTGTGAAACTGCTGTACTCAGTATGCCAGCAAATTTGGAAAATGCAGCAGTGGCCACAGGACTGGAAAAGATCAGTTTTCATTCAAATCCCAAAGAAGGACAATGCCTAAGAATGTGCAGATTACCACCAATTAAACTTTCACCTGTTAGCAAAGTAATGCTCAAAATTTTCCAAGCCAGACTTTAACAGTATGTAAATCAATAACTTTCAGATGTTCAGGCTGGATTTAGAAAAAAAGGCAGAGAAACAAGAGATCAAATTGCAACTTCCACTGGATCATAGAAAAAGTAAGAGAATCCCAGAAAAACATCTACTTCTGCTGCATTGATTATGCTTAAACCTTTGACTGTGTGGATCACAACAAACTGGAAAATTCTGAAAGAGATGAGAATAGCAGGCCTCCTGACCTGCCTCTTGAGAAGTCTGTATGTGGGTCAGGAAGCGTTAGAACTGAACATGGAACAGCAGACTGGTTCAAAGTTGGGAAAGGAGTATATCAAGGCTGTGTATTGTCACCCTGATTATTTAACTTATATGCAGAGGACATCATGCAAAATGCTGAACTGAATGAAGCACAAGTTGGAATCAAGATTGCTGGGAGAAATATCAATAACCTCAAATATGCAGATGCCGCCACTCTTATGATAGAAAGTGAAGAGAAACTAAAGAGCCTCTTGATGAAAGTGAAAGAGGAGAGTGAAAAAGCTGGCTTAAAACTCAACATTAAAAAGTATGATCACGGCATCTGGTCCCATTACTTCATGGCAAATAGATGGGGAAACAGTGACAGACTTTATTTTGGGGGGTTCCAAAATCACTGCAGATGGTGACTGCAGCCATGAAATTAAAAGACACTTGTCCCCTTGGAAGAAAACCCATTACCAACCTAGACAGCATATTAAAAAGCAGAGACATTACTTTGCCAACAAAGGTCCATCTAGTCAAGGCTATGGTTTTTCCAGTAGGCATGTATGAATGTGAGAGTTGGACCATAAAGAAAACTGAACACCAAAGAACTGATGCTTTTGAACTATGGTGTTGGAGAAGACTCTTGAGAGTCCCTTGGACAGCAAGGAGATCCAACCAGTCCATCCTGAAGGAGATCAGTCCTGTGCGTTGATTGGAAGGACTGATGTTGAAGCTGAAACTCCAATACTTTGGCCACCTCATGCAAAGAGCTGACTCATTTGTAAAGACCCTGATGCTGAGAAAGATTGAGGACAGGAGAAAGAGATGACCGAGGACGAGGTTGTTGGATGGCATCAGTAATCCAATGGACATGTGTTTGAGCAAGCTCGTGAGATGGTGAAGGACAGGGAAGCCTGGTGTACCCTAGTCCATGGAGTCACAAGGAGTCAGATATGACTGAGTGACTGAACAGCAGCAATCATCTTATAAAGGTACGAAATAATTGCAAAGGATAATTTATATTGTTGTGATGAGAATTCATATGGTTTACTCTCAGATATAACATACTATAGTGTTAATTATGCTAATCATATGACATATTTATTCCTAATACTAATGTATCTTATAACTAAGTATTTTTTGTTGTTGTTTTGTTCTCTTTTTTCCAATTTCCCCTCCTCCCACCACCCCTGCCCCCAGCTACTGGTTAACCACAAAACTGATCTTTTTTTCTCTAAGATTGTTAGGTTTTTTGTTTTGTTTTAAGTATAACTGATCTACAATATTATGCTAACTTTGGTACATAGAAAACTGATTCTATATTTCTATACATTAAAAATCATCACCATTGCCAGGAAGCATTTAACAAAAGGCTTCCTGTGTGCTGTTTTGGATCTGTCAGGAACCCTCTGGCCCTTATTGATTCCTGAATATTCAGGAATTAAGAGGAGAGGCACGCCTTTCCTGGGGCTGAGGAATTCAGGCATTTCTCATTACAGTGATAAGTACCCTCTTCCTTATTATGAGCCAAATGGTAAAAGGTGATTGTTTGCAACTCTTTCTCTTTGATAAGGATCATCTTTTGTTTTGTAAGTCTGGAATTTTAATCTTTGTCTTTGCTGAGAATAACCACCTTGTAAGACAGTATATATGCCCAGGCCATGTTGATTAAAACACCTTTGCTCCATCAGAGCTTTGATCCCCGTGTCTTTCTTTCTTTCTATTCCTTCTCTCTTTCTCTCTCTCTATTTCTGGCTAATCCCTTGGAGCGCGGAGGCCCGCTGAGCTCACTTTCTTGCCCGGGCTTCTAAGACCCTCTCGAGAAGGCGCCCTGTGCCTTCACCCACTCGAGAGGGCGCCTGGTGCCCACGTGCAGCAGCGCAAGCCCTGAGAACAGGGCTCTATTGGCTTTCCGCGTAAACCAGGGGATATCAGCCTCTTTCTCTCTCTTACTCTCCGGGCCACCAGGTTCCGGTCCATTCAAGGACCAACAAGCGCTATCAGCCTCTTTCTCTCTCTTACTTTCTTATCGTCGACTCCAACCCACCAGGTTCCGGTCCACTAAAGGACCAACACACCATGAAAAGTCTAGTTACCACTTATCACCATACAAAGATATTACATAATCATTGACTATGCCATACATTTCACTCCAGACTCATTTATCTGCTAACTGAAAGTTTGTACCTGTTAATTTCCCTCACTTATTTCACTCATGTTCCATATCCTTTGTGCTTCCCTGATGGTTCATTGGTAAAGAATTCACTTGCAAAGCAGGAGAGGCAGGAGATGCAGGTTTGATCC
Source organism: Cervus canadensis (assembly GCF_019320065.1). NCBI lineage: Eukaryota > Metazoa > Chordata > Mammalia > Artiodactyla > Cervidae > Cervus > Cervus canadensis. The sequence continues at coordinate 55,400,016 of NC_057394.1, forward strand.
CTGAGTTGGGAAGATACCCTAGAATGGGAAATGGTAACCCACTCCAGTATTCTTGCCTGGAAAATTCCATGGACAGATGAGCCTGGTGGGTGACAGTCCAAATGGTCACAAAGAGTTGGACCCAACTGACTAAGGACACACAGTGAAACCTTTGCCCTTATGATAGCAAACTGTTTTTTGTGTCTGATTGTTTCTATTTTATTAAATTTGACCATTTATTTTGTTTTTAGAATCTATGTGTAAGTGGAATCATATAGTATGTCCTTCTCTGACTGATTTCACTTAACCTAATGCCCTCCAAGTTCATGCATGTTGTTACAAGTGACAAGATTTCATTTTTTATAGCTGAATAATATTCCATTGTATGTATGTACCACATTTTTCTTTATCTTTTCATCTACTCATGGGCACTTAGTTTGCTTCCATATCTTGGCTATTGTGAATACTGTTGCAATAAACAGAGGGGCATATATATCTTTTTAACACTTTTTATTTTCTTCAGATAAATACCCAAGAGTGGAATTGCTGGATCATATAGCAGTTCTGCTTCCCAGGTGGTGATAGCGGTAAATCTGCCTGCCAATGCAATAGATGTAAGCGACCCTAGTTTGATCCCTGGGTGGGGAAGATCCCCTGGAGAAGAGTGTGGAAACCCACTCCAGTATTCATGCCTGGAGAATCCCCATGGACAGAGGACCCTGGCAGGCTATAATCCATAAGGTTGCAAAGGGTCAGATGTGACTGATGTGACTTATCACACATATGTGGTAGTTTCATTTTCAATTTTTTGAGGAATCTCCATCCTGTTTTCCACAGTGGCTATACCAATCCCATAAACTATGAACAAGAATTCCCCTTTCTCTACATTCTCACCAATACTAGTCTTTTTTTGATAATATCCATTCTGACAGGTGTGAAGTGATGCTTTATTGTGGTTTTGATTTGCATTTCCCTGCTGATTAGTGACACTGAACATCTTTTTATGTGTCTGATGGAGATCTGTGTCTACTAGAAAAATATCTATTCAGGTCCTCTATTCTTTTTTTTTTTTTTTTCCTCCTCCAAATTCCTTCTTTATTTTTATTATTATTTTTTTTTTTATTAGTTGGAGGCTAATTACTTCACAACATTTCAGTGGGTTTTGTCATACATTGATATGAATCAGCCATAGAGTTACACGTATTCCCCATCCCGATCCCCCCTCCCACCTCCCTCTCCACCCGATTCCTCTGGGTCTTCCCAGTGCACCAGGCCCGAGCACTTGTCTCATGCATCCCACCTGGGCTGGTGATCTGTTTCACCATAGATAGTATACATGCTGTTCTTTTGAAACATCCCACCCTCACCTTCTCCCACAGAGTTCAAAAGTCTGTTCTGTATTTCTGTCTCTTTTTCTGTTTTGCATATAGGGTTATCGTTACCATCTTTCTAAATTCCATATATATGTGTTAGTATGCTGTAATGTTCTTTATCTTTCTGGCTTACTTCACTCTGTATAAGGGGCTCCAGTTTCATCCATCTCATTAGGACTGATTCAAATGAATTCTTTTTAATGGCTGAGTAATATTCCATGGTGTATATGTACCACAGCTTCCTTATCCATTCATCTGCTGATGGGCATCTAGGTTGCTTCCATGTCCTGGCTATTATAAACAGTGCTGCGATGAACATTGGGGTGCATGTGTCTCTTTCAGATCTGGTTTCCTCAGTGTGTATGCCCAGAAGTGGGATTGCTGGGTCATATGGCAGTTCTATTTCCAGTTTTTTAAGAAATCTCCACACTGTTTTCCAATGCACTTCATTACCTGATAGCTGATTTGCTTATGCTGAATGATATTTAGATGTCTGGCTATATCATAATTTATCCATTCATCTATTGAAGAATGGTTTCTTGGTTTCTTCTAAGTTTTATCAATTACCAACAAAGATGCTATATGCAATGACCTGCAGGTTTTGTTTGGGCATGCATTCTCAACTCCTCCAGGCAAGTATCAAGGAGCACAATGGGTGGATCTTACAATACGAGTGGAAGTCTATAGCAACTTTGTTTTTTTTTTTTTTACTATAACTTGTACCTGTGCTGCTAAAACAATGAACAAGTTTCCAGTTATCTTTTAAGATTTCCACTTTTTTTTTTCAGTTCTATAATGAATTCTTTATTTATTTATTTATTTATTTTTAATTTTTATTTTTTTGGTCATACATTGATATGAATCAGCCATAGATTTACACGTATTCCCCATCCCGATCCCCCCTCCCACCTCCCTCTCCACCCGATTCCTCTGGGTCTTCCCAGTGCACCAGGCCCGAGCACTTGTCTCATGCATCCCACCTGGGCTGGTGATCTGTTTCACCATAAATAGTATACATGCTGTTCTTTTGAAATATCCCACGCTCACATTCTCCCACAGAGTTCAAAAGTCTGTTCTGTATTTCTGTGTTTCTTTTTCCGTTTTGCATATAGGGTTATCGTTACCATCTTTCTAAATTCCATATATATGTGTTAGTATGCTGTAATGTTCTTTATCTTTCTGGCTTACTTCACTCTGTATAATGGGCTCCAGTTTCATCCATCTCATTAGAACTGATTCAAATGAATTCTTTTAACGGCTGAGTAATATTCCATGGTGTATATGTACCACAGCTTCCTTATCCATTCATCTGCTGATGGGCATCTAGGTTGCTTCCATGTCCTGGCTATTATAAACAGTGCTGCGATGAACATTGGGGTGCACGTGTCTCTTTCAGATCTGGTTTCCTCAGTGTGTATGCCCAGAAGTGGGATTGCTGGGTCATATGGCAGGTCCTATTTCCAGTTTTTTAAGAAATCTCCACACTGTTTTCCATAGCGGCTGTACTAGTTTGCATTCCCACCAACAGTGTAAGAGGGTTCCCTTTTCTCCACACCCTCTCCAGCATTTATTGCTTGTAGACTTTTGGATAGCAGCCATCCTGACTGGCGAGTAATGGTACCTCTAGGAGTTTTATAGTTTCTGGTCTTACATTTAGATCTTTAATCCATTTTGAGTTTATTTTTGTGTATGGTGTTAGAAAGTGTTCTAGTTTCATTCTTTTACAAGTGGTTGACCAGTTATCCCAGCACCACTTGTTAAAGAGGTTGTCTTTTTTCCATTGTATATCCTTGCCTCCTTTGTCAAAGATAAGGTGTCCATAGGTCCGTGGATTTATCTCTGGGCTTTCTATTCTGTTCCATTGATCTATATTTCTGTCTTTGTGCCAGTACCATACTGTCTTGATGACTGTGGCAATGTAAGACCAGAAACTATAAAACTCCTAGAGGAAACATAGGCAAAAACACTCTCCGACATAAATCACAGCAAGATCCTCTATGACCCACCTCCCAGAATATTGGAAATAAAAGCAAAACTAAACAAATGGGACCTAATGAAACTTAAAAGCTTTTGCACTACAAAGGAAACTATAAGTAAGGTGAAAAGACAGCCCTCAGATTGGGAGAAAATAATAGCAAATGAAGAAACAGACAAAGGATTAATCTCAAAAATATACAAGCAACTCCTGAAGCTCAATTCCAGAAAAATAAATGACCCAATCAAAAAATGGGCCAAAGATCTAAACAGACATTTCTCCAAAGAAGACATACAGATGGTTAACAAACACATGAAAAGATGCTCAACATCACTCATTATTAGAGAAATGCAAATCCACTTTTTTTTTTTTTTTTGCTTTCCTCATCTGTAGTGCCATTTTACTATACTTTATTGCTGACAGCACTGTTTTTAATTTACTTTATTTAGTACATCTTATTCCTTGTTCTGAAGTAAGTATTGGCAAACCTCTACATTTTATTTGCCATGTCTAACTATAAATTTACAATATCTACAGCTCTATAATCTTACTATTTTGGCACAAATATATACTAAGTTTTCATTTTGATTTTCATCATGTACCTTGACAACACACAAATGGATTTGAATTGCTAGTTAACATCTTAGTAATCCTATTCACAGATTTTTTTTTATTATAAATAAAAGCAAAGCATGTTTGGATTGTTATAACAGTAATTCCTTAATATCTTCTTTCTATAGTTTCAGGTAGCAATTTGCTACAGTATGTCTTCTAATATTTTTCCTTTAGCACAAGTAATATTCAATAATAATGAATGAAATTAAGACTTATGAGTCCCCTAGTTGCAATCTCCTCTCAGTTTGATGCATACTGAGAAGCACTGCTGTTTTTCCCCTGAGTGCACTTCAGTGGGGTAGATGACAGAACATGAAAATGACAGCAAACACAACAGCAGCACTTCTGATTTTGAAAAAATTGTGAAATGATAGAACACAGTATGAAAACTAGTCATATTTTAACATTTTCCAAATTTATTTAGTTGTTTTGTTTTGTTGGTTTGCTTGCTTGCTTGAGTTGAAATTAGTGTGCATTTTTGTAGCAAAAAATATAATATCATGTGCAAATAAAAGTATTAAATATTGTACAGCATGTTGTCACAAAAAAAAACACATAAATTGAATCAATTTTTATATACTACTTTTATGTTACATAGGAGAATTTAGCAAAGAAGGGATATATATTGTCCAACATTAGTTGAGAAAAATAAACTGAATAGGCCTGCATATACCTGGTCAATTAATTTATGACAAGGAAGATATGAATATGCAATAAGGAAATAATTGTCTCTTCAGTAAATGATGTTGGGAAAACTGGACAGACACATGCCAAAGAATGTAGCTATACAACTATCTTGCTCTGTACACAATAATCCATTAAAAAAATGGATTAAAGATTTGAAGGATTTGAAAGCATAAACTCCTTTAGGAAAACATCAGGGAGGCATCAGGCTTTGCAATGTATTTTTGGATATTACTTAAAAAGGAAAGGTGACAAAAACAAGAATAAATAAGCAAATAATATCAAGCAAAGTTTCTCCCCAGTAAAGGAAACCATCAGCAAGATAAAAAGGCAACCTGTGAAATGGGAGAAAATGTTTGCCAATCCATGTTTAAAAAAGGGTTAATATCTAAAATATATTTTTAATTATGCAACTCAATAGAAAAGTAATAAACAATCCAACTGAAAAGTGTGCAGAGGAAATTAATAGGTGCTTCCAAAGAAGACATACTAGTGACCAACAGGTACCTGGAAAGATGTTCACCATAACTAGGCATCAGGGAAGTGAAATAAAAACCAGCATGAGATATAATGCCACAGTCATTAGAATGTCTGTCATCAAAAAGAAGAGTGTTGGCAAGGATGCCAAGAAAAGCTGACCCTCTTCCACTGTTGGTAGAAATGTGTATAAAATTTCCTCAAAAAAGTTGAAAACAGATCAACCATACTGTCTACCAATCCTACTTCCAACAGTAAGAAAATAGTGTATCAAGAGATATATGCATTCTCTTTTTTATTGCAGCATTTTTCCACAATAGTCAAGAACTGAAAACAGCCTAATGTTCTGTCAAATGATTGAATGGATAAAGAAGATGTGGTATACAATGGAATATTATTTACCAATGAGAAATAAAGAAAACCTGCCATTTGTGAAAAATTGATGAAACTTGAAGGCATATGTTAAGTGAAATAAGCTGGACATAGAAATACAAATACTACATGGTATCTTTTAGACAAGGAAACTTAAAAAAATACAGTACACAGTCACACTCACAAGAACAGAGAATAGAAATATGGTTGCTGGGGCCTGGATGATACAGAAATATGGAGACATTGATAAAACACTACTCATTTCAAACAGTCAGCTTAAAAAACCAAAACAAAACAAGGTTTAAGGATCTAAGTATCTAAAGTGAAACATGACTATAGTTGGTAATACTATATTGTATAACTGAAACTTTCTAATAGAGTAGAGCTTAAGTGTTCTCTCTCTCTCACACACACACAAATATGTGAGGTGACGCATGTACTAATTAGCTGCATAGGGAAATATCTGCACAATGTATACATACATTAAATCACTACAATGTATATTTTAATAATGTTATGATTTTATATTTTGATAATACCTCAATAAAACTAAAAAGACAAAAAATATAAACTTTATAAACTTACATTTCTATGAAGTAAATTAAAACAATTTGGTCAAATAACTAAAAAATAAGAATAGCTACTGTGTACAATTGCTGGTCAGAATAAAAGGATAATAGAAGCTCTGAAAAGAAGCATATATTGAATATACACATAGAAGCCAGAAAATAAAATATATACAAAATCATCAATACTTTAATTGATGGGAAGTGTGTAGGTATAATAAACTATGGAATAATTCATGATTTATAAATTTAATATAGAACAAGTTTATTGGAAATATTACTATTGAGAAAATTTTGAAAAGGAAGAGCTAAATGATGAACACAATCAAAATAAATATTCATAAAGAAGAGCAATTATCAGTTAATAATTAACTCAGATGACCCAGATTGGTCAAATCCTGCATATTTCTGAGAAAGTCCTATCTTATGAAATGGCCCTTATCTAGCTACTCGAGATAATTATTAAAGCCTAGAAATACTTTCCCTAAGAGTGTTTTATATTCCTGAAGCCTTGGGCCACACTGAATTTGTGACAAATGACTTTCTTGTGTATACATGAAGACTCGGGTCTCGTGTGCCTTGAAACTGTACCAGTCTGACCTGATAAGTTTATCCTGTGGTGTGACTTATAGCACATACTTGGTTTTGCTCTACGGGGGAGGTGCTGAAGTCTGAGTAGCTGAGATCAGTCACACGGCCACTGCATGACTGACCCCCATTAAGCACTGGACATTAAGGCCTAAGTGTGCTTCCTTGGTTGACAACATGGAATGTATTGTTATGCATTGCTGCTGGCAGAATTATGTGCATCTCTGTGTGACTCACTGTATGTGGACACCTAGATGATTTATCTTGGGTTTGACTCCAAGCACCATTTCCCTTGGTTGACTTTAATCTGTGTCCTTTCACTGTAATAAACCATAACTGAGTAGAACACCTTTTCTCAGTCTTCTGAATCCTCCTAACAGAACACTGAGTCTCAGTGGCCTTGGGAATTCCTGACACAGTAAATTAAATAGTGAATATAAACAGTGCTGTGATGAACATTGGGGTGCACATGTCTCTTTCAGATCTGGTTTCCTCAGTGTGTATGCCCAGGAGTGGGATTGCTGGGTCATATGGCAGTTCTATTTCCAATATTTTTAAGGAATCTCCACACTGTTCTCCATAGTGGCTGTACTGGTTTGCATTCCCACCAACAGTATAAGAGGGTTCCCTTTTCTCCACACCCTCTCCAGCATTTATTGCTTGTAGACTTTGGGATAGCAGCCATCCTGACTGGGGTGTAATGGTACCTCATTGTGGTTTTGATTTGCATTTCTCTGATAATGAGTGATGTTGAGCATCTTTTCACGTGTTTGTTAGCCCTCTGTATGTCTTCTTTGGAGAAATGTCTATTTGGCCCATTTTTTGATTGGGTCATTTATTTTTCTGGTATTGAGCTGCAGAAGTTGCTTGTATGTTTTTGAGATTAATCCTTTGTCTGTTGCTTCATTTGCTATTATTTTTTCCCAATCTGAGGGCTGTCTTTTCACCTTGCTTATAGTTTCCTTTGTTGTGCAAAAGCTTTTAAGTTTCATTAGGTCCCACTTGTTTAGTTTTGCTTTTATTTCCAATATTCTGGGAGGTGGGTCATAGAGGATCCTGCTGTGATTTATGTCGGAGAGTGTTTTGCCTATGTTCTCCTCTAGGAGTTTTATAGTTTCTGGTCTTACATTTAGATCTTTAATCCATTTTGAGTTTATTTTTGTGTATGGTGTTAGAAAGTGTTTTAGTTTCATTCTTTTACAAGTGGTTGACCAGTTTTCCCAGCACCACTTGTTAAAGAGGTTGTCTTTTTTCCATTGTATATCCTTGCCTCCTTTGTCAAAGATAAGGTGTCCATAGGTTCGTGGATTTATCTCTGGGCTTTCTATTCTGTTCCATTGATCTCTATTTCTGTCTTTGTGCCAGTACCATACTGTCTTGATGACTGTGGCTTTGTAGTAGAGTCTGAAGTCAGGCAGGTTGATTCCTCCAGTTCCATTCTTCTTTCTCAAGATTACTTTGGCTATTCGAGGTTTTTTGTATTTCCATACAAATTGTGAAATTTTTGTTCTAGTTCTGTGAAAAATACCGTTGGTAGCTTGATAGGGATTGCATTGAATCTATAGTTTGCTTTGGGTAGTATAGCCATTTTGACAATATTGATTCTTCCAATCCATGAACACGGTATATTTCTCCATCTGTTTGTGTCCTCTTTGATTTCTTTCATCAGTGTTTTATAGTTTTCTATGTATAGATCTTTTGTTTCTTTAGGTAGATATACTCCTAAGTATTTTACTTGTTTTGCTGCGATGGTGAGTGGTATTGTTTCCTTAATTTCTCTTTCTGTTTTCTCATTGTTAGTGTAAAGGAATGCAAGGGATTTCTCTGTGTTAATTTTATATCCTGTAACATTACTGTATTCATTGATTAGCTCTAGTAATTTTCTGGTAGAGTCTTTAGGATTTTCTATGTAGAGGATCATGTCGTCTACAAACAGTGAGAGTTTTACTTCTCTTTTCCTATCTGGATTCCCTTTATTTCTTTTTCTGCTCTGATTGCTGTGGCCAACACTTCCAAAACTTTGTTGAATAGTAGTGGTGAGAGTGGGCACCCTTGTCTTGTTCCTGACTTTAAGGGAAATACTTTCCATTTTTCACCATTGAGGATAATGTTTGCTGTGGGTTTGTCATATATAGCTTTTACTATGTTGAGGTATGTTCCTTCTATTCCTGCTTTCTGGAGAGTTTTTATCATAAAAGGATGTAGAATTTTGTCAAAGGCTTTTTCTGCATCTATTGAGATAATCATGGGGTTTTTATCTTTAAATTTGTTAATGTGGTTTATTACATTGATTGATTTGCGGATATTAAAGAATCCTTGCATTCCTGGGATAAAGCCCACTTGATCATGATGTATGACCTTTTTAATATGTTGTTGGATTCTGTTTGCTAAAATTTTGTTAAGAATTTTTGCATCTATGTTCATCAGTGATATTGGCCTGTAGTTTTCTTTTTTTGTGGTATCTTTGTTTGGTTTTGGTATTAGGGTGATGGTGACCTCATAGAATTAGTTTGGAAGTTTGCCTTCTTCTGCAATTTTCTGGAAGAGTTTGAGTAGGATAGGTGTTAGCTCTTCTCTAAATTTTTGGTAGAATTCAACTGTGAAGCCATCTGGTCCTGGGCTTTTGTTTGCTGGAATATTTCTGATTACAGTTTCGATTTCCGTGCTTGTGATGGATCTGTTAAGATATTCTATTTCTTCCTGTTTATAATTGCCAGGACATGGAAGCAACCTAGATGTCCATCAGCAGACGAATGGATAAGGAAGCCATGGTACATATACACAATGGAGTATTACTCAGCCATTAAAAAGAATTCATTTGAATCAGTTCTAATGAGATGGATGAAACTGGAGCCCATTATACAGATGAAGTAAGCCAGAAAGATAAAGACCAATACAGTATACTAACGCATATATATGGAATTTAAAAAGATGGTAATGATAACCCTATATGCAAAACAGAAAAAGAGACACAGATGTACAGAACAGACTTTTAGACTCTGTGGGAGAAGGCGAGGGTGGGATGTTCTGAGAAAATAACAGTGAAACAAGAATACTATCAAGGGTGAAACAGATCACCAGCCTAGGTTGGATGCATGAGACAAGTGCTCAGGGCTGGTGCACCGGGATGACCCAGAGGGATGGGATGGGGAGGGAGGTGAGAGAGGGGTTCAGGATGGGGAACACAGGTAAATCCTTGACTGATTCATGTCATTGTATGGCAAAAACCACTACAGTATTGTAAAGTAATTAGCCTCCAACTAATAAAAACAAATGAAAAAAATAGATAAATAAATTCAATTGTTAATTGTGAAATTTTACTATGCTTTAAGTGTTGAATATAATATGCAAAGAAATACAACATTTACAATTTATTGTAATCTCTAAGATAATGATAATATTAAATATGGCCTCCTTACAAATGTTATCTCATATTCCAATTTAAAAACCCAAATTCATTAAGAAATTCAGTGAAATTCCATGGCTGCAAATCTAGTGCAACCTGAAATAAGGCTAAAGAGTTAGTTATTCAGTCATGTTCAACTCTTTGTAAAGCCATGGACTGTAGCTTGTTAGTCTCCTCTACCCATGAATTTTCCAGGCAAGAAAACTGGAGTGGGTTGCCATTTTCTTCTCCAGAAAAAAGTCTAGGTCACATACTATTAATTTTAAAAAAATTAATAAATAAATGCTTAATATCTTCCAGATATTATTTCGGAGCATCATGTGTGCATGCTAAGTCACTTCCGTTCTGTCAGACTCTTTGAGACGCTGTCGACTGTAGGCTTTCCTGGTGGCTCAGACAGTAAAGTGTTTGTCTGCAATGCAGGAGACCCAGGTTCGATCCCTGGGTTTGGAAGATCCCCTGGAGAAGGAAATGGCAGCCCACTCCAGTACTCTTGCCTGGAAAATCCCATGGATGGAGGAGCCTGGTAGACTACTGTCCATGGGGTCGCAAAGAGTCGGACACGACTGAGCAACTTCATTTTTTTTGAGACTGTAGCCCACCAGCTCCTCTGTCCAAGGGTTTCTCCAGGCAAGAATACTGGAGTGGATTGCCATGCCCTCCTTCAGGGAATCTTAGCAACCCAGGGATTGAATCCATGTCTCTTTGCATGCATTCATGCATGCATGCTAAGTTGCTTTAGTCATGTCCGAATCTGTGCAACCCCATAGATGGCAGCCTACCAGGCTCCCCCGTCCCTGGGATTCTCCAGGCAAGAATACTGAAGTGGGATGCCATTTCCTTCTCCACATGTGTCTTTATGTCTCTGCGTTGGCAGGTGGATTCTTTACTACTAGAGCCACCTGAGAAGTCCAGGTCACATACTATTAACAAATAATTATATTAATGAGCGACTGCTTATTATCTTCTAGATATTATTCTGAGCATCATATATGTACTATTTTATTCAATTCTCAAGTCCACTTTATATGGATTACTATTATTCTCATTTTATTGATAATTTTTGAGATAAAAAAGATGTTAAAAAATCACCCAAAATTACAAAACATCCAGTTGACAGTGATCAGATTAGAATCCAAGATGTTTGGTTTCTGTATCCCTAATCTTTGCTATCCTGATATATCACCTGTTTGCTCTATTTCTATGGCATAGAAAGCAAAAGCAAGTCCAATATTATGTATCTCTTGCATGGCAAACAGCATTAACTGTTTTGAAAGCATTATTTAATGTATCTACCCACAGAATTACATGTGAGAGTTTTCCCACTTAATGAAGTATAGGTTCAGTATTGAGTGGCCTTTACTCAAGGTCACAGAAGTAGCAAGGAAATGAGCCATAAATCAAATTTGTTGGCTTTTAGATGTTTTTCATAGGTCAACTTAATTAGGGACACTTGAAAATAGAGAGATGCAAGATGGAAGAGATGACTCAATCTCAGGTCAACAAAAAACTAAAACAGTAGTAAAATGAATAAAAGTGAAAGTGAAATTTGCTCCGTTGTGTTCGACTCCTTGCAGCCCCATGGACTGTAGCCTGTCAGAATCCTCTGTCCATGGAATTCCCCAGGCAAGATTACTGGAGTGGGCTGCCATTATAATCTCCAGGGACTCTTCCTGACCCTGGGATCGAAACTGGGTGTCCTACATTGCAAGCAGATTCTTTAACAACTGAGTTACCAGGGAAGTCCTAAAAAAGAATAAAGAAAACATGATTTATTTAACAGAAAGAAAAAAATATATGTCAATGTGTAAGAAATAAACATATATAGAAATCAACTTTCCTTAGAACAAAACCAAATATAATAAAGCAAAATTAAAAATCAAGATATGATCTAAAATAAGTTTATGGAGCAAATAGTAAAACTATTTTTCTGGTATAAAATGAAAATTACCTATTGAAAAAAATTTTTAAATGTATTATATTGGTGCCCTTTGAGACCCCCTCATGTTAATTATGTCAAGGCTTTTGTTCAAAACAAGAAACAATTGTAAAACAAAATTTGTCAGAAACTGAGATACACCTTGGAGATATGTGTGTTCATTTCCAGCCCACCACAATAAAGCAAATATTGCAGTTAAAACAAGTCACGCTGTTTTTCATTTCCAAAGGTATATAAAAATTATATTTATACTATATGGTAGTTTATTAAGTGTGCAGTAGCATTCTGTGTAAAATACATACCTACCTTCACTAAAACCTTATTGCTAAAAAATATAACCTTTAAATGAGCTTTCATTTAATAATATTTTTGCTGGTGAAAGATTTTTCCTTGATGATTATGGCTACTGACTGATCAGTGTGTTGGTTGCTGAAGACTGGGATAACTGTAGCCATTTCTTAAAATAAGACAATAGAATGTTGACTCTCTTCCTATCATAAACAATTCTCTGTAGTCTGCAATGCTGTATGAAAGCATTTCACCTGTAGTAAAACTTTCAAAATTAGAGGCAATCCTCTCAAAATTTGCCAGCATTTTACCAACTAAGTTGATTTAATATTCCATGACCATTGCTGTCATTTCAACGATTTTCACAGCATCTTCACCAAGTCTAGTTTCCATTTCAAGAAACTACTCTCCTTGCTCACCCATAAGAAGCAGTTTCTCATCTGTGAATGCTTTATCATGAGACTGCAGCATTGCAGGCACATCTTTAGGCTCCATTCCTAATTGTAATTCTTGTGCTATTTTTATCACATTTACTGATACTTCTTTCAGTAAAGCCTTGAGCCCCTCAGAATTATCCATGAGATCTGAAATGAACTGCTAATGTTGGTATTTTGACATCTTCCTACAAATCACACATATTCTTAATGGTATCTAGAATGGTGAACCATTTCCAGAAGTTTTTCACTTTGTCCAGATCCATCATTGTAATCAACATCTAGTGCAGCTATGGACTTACAAAATGTATTTATTAAATAAAAACTCTTGAAAGTAAAAATTAATTTTTGATCCATGAGATGAAGAATAAATGTTGTGTTGATAGGCATGAAAACAACATTAATCTCACTGTCTGTTTCCATCAGAACTCTAAGATAACCAGATACATTGTCATTATGCAGGACTCTTTTGAGAAATGTTTTGTTTTGCTTTGTTTTCATAAATAGCAGATCTCAGCAGTGGACTATAATATTCTGTAAGCCACATAGTAAACATATTTGCTGTCATTCAGGCTTTTTTTTTTTTTTTTTGGTCCAGTTTATAAAGCACAGTTTGAGTGGAATTACCATAATTCTTAAGGGTTCTAGGATTTTCAGGATAGCAAATGATCATTGGTTTCACCTCCGAGTCACCAGCTACATCAGCAGCTAAGAGTCAGCCTGTTCTTTGAAACTTTGAAGCCAGGCACTAACTTCTCCTCTCTAGCTATGTAACATCTCCTTCCAAGACAGGGCTACACCAAACAGCTGTTGTTTCAACTGAAACAAGTGAAAGTGTTAGTTTCTCAGTCATGTCCAATTCTGTGACCCCGTGGATTGTAGCCTACCAGGCTCCTCTGTCCATGGAGCTCTCCAGGCCAAAATACAGGAGTGGGTAGATATTCCCTTCTCCAGGGGATCTTCCTCACCCAGGGAACAAATCCAGGTCTCCCGCATTGCAGGCAGATACTTCACCATCTGAGTCATCAGGGAAGCCGTTTGTTTCAACTAGCCACCTTCATTAATTATGTTAGCTAGATCTTCTGAGACAGTTGCTACATATTCTGTATCAGCAGCTGCTGCTTCATCTTGCACATTTATGTTAAAGAGAAGGCTTCTTTCCTTCAACTTCATGAACCAAACTCTCCATACTTCAAACTTCTCTTCTGAAGCTTCCTTGCCTCTCTCAGCCTTCATGGAATTGGAGAAAGTTAGGGTTTTGCTCTGGATTAGGCTTTGGCTTAAGGGAAACTTTCTCCATATTTGCAAGGAGGCTGGTTCACTTTCATATCATTCATGTGTTCCCTGAAGTTGTTGTTCAGTCACTAAGTCACATCTGACTCTTTGCACCCCCATGGACTGCAGCACATCAGGTTCCCCTGTTCTTCACTATTTTCTGGAATGTGTTGCTCAGATTCATGTCCATTAAGTCAGTGATCCTGTCTAATTATCTCATCCTTGGGCGCCCCCTTCTCCTCCTGCTTTCAATCTTTTCCAGCATCAGGGTCTTTTCCAATGAGTCATCTCTTCCCATCAGTTTTCCAAAGTATTGAAGTTTCAGCATCAGTGCTTCTGAAAGGTTGTTGCAGAACAATAAGACGCCGGGATTCTTGGCCTCCGGAGGAGACGAATTCAATCCGGGGCCAGAGATGAGGCTGGATCACTCAGAGCTTTTGTGTAATAAAGTTTTATTAAAGTATAAAGGAGATAGAGAAAGTTTCTGACATAGGCATCAGAAGGGGGCAAAAGAGTACCCCCCTCCTAGTCTTTAGCTGTAAGTTATATAGTCACTCACAGTCTGTTAATTTTTCATTAACATTTTTCATTGTTCTTTTCGAAAGGAATGTCTTAGAATTTAGAATGGCACCAGATAATTCATCCCTGGCCATAAAACGATTGACTTGAATCTTGTAGAAGGCCAGATTACCAACAAATAGTTTCATTTACATAGATTAGGGAACAATATCTGAGTAAGTAGGTTAGGCCGGTTGGTAGAACCAACTTGAAGATAGAGTCTGGGGTACATTAACAAAGCTTAAGACATTTCCATAAGAAAAAGAAATGTATTGGTTAACTCAAGGTTTGAGAATAGTTAGCTTCAGGTGAAACCAGGTGTCACGGCAACACAGCATTTTAAGAGAAACCTCCTTTTAAATTTGTATAGAGAAGAAAAAAAATCGCTGGTTTGTTTCCTCCTGCTGCTTAAGAGAGATAAAAATGTCTGACACTTGCAGCCTATTTCCTCCATTTGGAGACTCCTGGCCTTCCTGCCTGTTACCCTCTCAAATGTTTCCAAGAAGTAGTCAACAAATTTAGAGTGGAATTTCTAAAGAAAATTAAAATACATAAATAAAGCCTATGTCAGTTATCTACTTTTGCATGCCAAATCACCACAGAAGTTTGTGGCTTAAAACAATTATTGAATATTTCTTGTGTTTCAGGAGGTTAGAATTTTGGAGTCAACTTGACTGATGATTTTCTCAAGGTCTCACAGGGATTCTGTCAGGTGATTGAAAGGACTGGGGCCATCTTGCATGTCTATTCACTCAGATATCTGAAGTCTGAGCTGGGAAGATTCAAATAGCTGGAGGCTACAACTGCTTGGGAAGTCAATTCTTGTTCCCTCTACATGATCTCCATTCAGTATGGCAGCTTCAGATAAACTAGAATCCTTACATGAAGGCTTAAGGCTTTGAAGGCAAATCTAAGAAATCAACACAGGAAGAAACTATCTTTTATTCTGAGCTAACCTAGAAAGTCCCGTAGTCACTTTCTCTTCAGTTCAATGAACCAAACTTCAGCGAAGCAACACTATCCCAATGTCATGTAAATTATTATTTTTTTTTTTTTCTCATTCTAGCTCATAGGGATAGGCATTGTCTTCACCTCTGTGTGAGTGTCAAAGATGCTAGTTATAACTCATTTAGATGGAGTTTTTCTCTAACTCTGTGTAGTATAAAGCTGCTATTTGTTGCCTCACAGCTCCCTGAGTGCCAACACTTTCCCTGACTTTTTTGAACTTTTACTTGGTTATTGTTTATTTCTGGGTATCCATTCTCTCTCTCTCTCATTCATATGTGCGTGTGTGTATGCATGTATTTAAACAATATGCCTATGATAGCATCCCAGTTTTGCTCTTTCCCTCTTTTCCATGTTGATCCAGCTAAATCCAATTACCTAAAAACAATGTTTCTTATGAGCCACAAGCTCTGTGGCTTATCCATCCATGACCTTCAATAAAGGAACTTGCCTACAAGTCCTTGCTCTGCCTTATCAATGGCTGCCCTGAGCTAACTTTAGGCTTTTGAGTGACTTCAGGAGACCTTCTGGATGTGTCAAGCATCTCCTTTTAGAAACTGTGTGATTTTAAAAAAATGTATACGGCTCTCTGAGTACAATTTTCAGGACCAAGTTGGAGTGATCCTTAAAGAACCCCTCAAAGGAGACATACTCCCCTATTTGCAAGACATTTTGAGTGGTTTCCTCATATGTATGTTGAGATGAGTTGAATAGTCAACTGAGATCCTGTGCATATATTTAGTATTCTCACTGTCCAGCAGTCTTCTCTCTGGAAAAATCTTCTATGGACTTTTACTTTTTCAGTCTCCTTGGACTCTCAGTTAAGATGTTTCAACTTATCGAGTTTTCCAAGTTCATCTCAATTACCTCTACATGCCCAATAGTCTGAAAATGCTCTAAAGTAGTTAAACGGGGGAAGTTGGAGGCTTCAACACTTTTGTTTACAATTTTTTTTTTTTTTTTCTCAAGGATCACTCTCCCTTGAAATTCAGTTTGAGAACTATTGCATTGTTTTATTGCTTCAGAAAGGAGGTCAAATTCTGTCCTCGTTAGTTCATCTTAGCTGGAATTGCAAATCCATGGTGGCTAACTTTTAATGTATTCTTCAGAATATGACTCAAATATTTTGTTAACTTTGAGTTAGAAAATAAACAACATGAAAAGGAGGATACAGTGTATGATGGCACCTTAGGTCCTAATTATGAGTGCATTTAATTATTTGAATTAACTGGCTGGCAAACAAGACTGCTGATATTTGGAGATTCATTATTATTTGCAATAGTGGTATAGTGACATCACTTTTAGAACGAAAGTGGAAGCAATTGTTCTAGTCGTGTTTGTGTCTTTCTGATTCCTGCTTTCTTATTTCTGATCACCCTGGAAGGAGATGTTGTTGAACTGATTTGAGTGGTAGTTTATGGATTTTCCAACTCCATTTTTGTTAGAGGAGTGAGAGATACTCTGATTGTGTGGTATGTTGAAGCCATTCCAAAATTCATCTATGGATTTAACACCTTACATTATTATTATTTTTTTCTATCTAAAAATATTTTGAAATTTTTATTGCTCTTGTTCTCTGTGTTAAGCTATGATAGAATTTTCAAGGTATATTACAAAGTATGTTAGAAAGATATACATATTCAGCTCTTTTTTGGATATCTGGTTTTCAAACAAATGTGTGAAGATAAATAATACTGGAGTAAGAACATTTGATTAAAATTCTCAAAGAAGTGCGTTCTTGTGGTAGACCAATGTTTGTAAGGCAGACTTGTAAAGCAAGGTTAGATGGAATGCCTCCCTAACTTGAGATAGGTAATCTAATTCTATTGATATTTTTATGGCCATATCTTATTAAAGTGATTTTTCAATGTGCTTTACTATTTTACCTTTAGATAAGATCTTTCCTCCATTCTGTGTGCATCAGTCCTGATTTTTATTGGAAACGACTGCTTTTATCATTGCGTGTATATTAATAGATGCTTTTGAAGGAGGCCAGAAACACCTCCAGCAGTAACTTAGAACCATATAACATTTTAAATGAGTAAGTATTGTTAGGAATAACTTGACATTTAACACTTTTGAAGGACATAAAATATTTGTTACTGAATTTTGTAAAGGTAGCTTGTTTTCTGATGGTTTAAATTATTTAAGACCTTTAAATAACTTTCATAATGTTGGGTCATTTATCTTGTTCATTTATATTCATTTTATACTATATTTCTCATTTTGCAATTCTGCATCTTTTTTTATTTGTTTGATTTGATTTGGTTTGATGCAATGGATTTAGAGCATGACACATCTGTTTTGACTCATATTTGACTCTGTAATTATGTAGTAATTTCCCAGAAAATGTTCTTGAATGAACAAGTTTCTGATTTTAAAACCTCAATTTGAACATCTTCAATATTTTATTTTCTCCTTTTTTGCTTGCTTACTATTTCAGAAACCTCTTGAAAAAAGTTTTCTATTAAAAATAACCATTGCTTTTTTTTTTTTGTCTTCACTAATGATGTAAACTTTTATTTTCTATTTTACCCACAGTGTTCTCATTTTAACAATTTTGAATTGTTTTGCAAAACTTTATTTTGTAAAACTTTATTTTACATTCTTTCTCATTTTAAAATTTGCTAGACTCTACCATTTTATTTCTATAGTCTATATGATATGTGTTGTTATGTTTACCCACAGGACTCCAGAAAATAGTTTCATCTTTAAAAATGGCAATCAATAATTGGAAAAAGAAAATATGTATTATTTTTCTCCTGCTTTCTAAAACTTTTTCAATAGGTTTCTTTATTATATACCAGTACAGATTTTTTTTAAGTAATAATTTTTCAAAAAAATCCTTTAAAATTTTATTGTTTGATAATTTTGAGAAGCTGATTAGAACGACAGATATAGTTGTGCCAGTTGTATGTTTTGAGTCTCTGAGGTCCCTCTTCTTACATCTTACAGTGTGAAGGCACTCTTTGATACTGTATCATATATCTGATTACATAACCTAATATATATTCTAATTTTAAAAAGAAACTGAAAAATTCTGAATGAACTTTTTTGACTTTATTTTTATTTTTTTTTAACTGAGTTTTGGTTGATGTACAATATTATATGTTAGAGGTGTACAATATAGTGATTCATAATTTTTAGAGTTATACTCCATTCATAATCATTATAAGATATTGTGTATATTCCCTGCCTTGCACAATATGTGTGTGTGTACTAAGTTGCTTCAAATATGTCTGACTCTTTGTGACCCTATGTACTATATCCTACCAGGCTCCTCTTCCATGGGCTTTTCCAGGCAAGAATACTGGAGTGGGTTGCCATTTCCTTCTCTTTGCAATATAGATTCATAACTTATTTTATACATAATAGTTTGTATCTGTTAACCCCACTATACCTAGAATGTCCCTTGCCCTTGCTTCTCACCATTGGTAATCACTAGTTTGTTCCCTAAATCTGTGCCTATTTCTTTTTTGTTATATTCACTAGGTGGCTGGTTTTTTTTTTTTGAGATTTCCATATATAAGCAATATCATACAGTATTTGCCTATGCCTGACTTATTTCACTTAAGATAATACCCTCAAATTCAATCCATGCTGCTGAAAGTGACAACATTTTATTCTTTTCTATGGCTGACTATTAAAATCCCCATAATACCTAGGTGATCTACAGATTCAATGCAATCCCTATGGCAATTTTTATTGAACTAGAGGAAATAATTCTAAAATTAGTGTGGAAGCACACAAGACACAGAATACCCAAAACAATCTTGAGAAAGAAAAAACAAAGATGGAGGAATCATTCTTCTTCATTTCAGACTGTACTAAAAAGTTGCAACAATCAAAACAATATGGCAATGATGTAAAAAACAGACACATAGATCAATGAAACACAATGGACAGCCCAGAAATACATCCACAGAGTTATGGTAAATTAATCAATTAATCTAAGTCTTAAATGTAACAACTAGCTATAAATAAGGAGATCTCAGGACAAAAGATTAACTAAATGCTGGTTGATTACAAGTTTTAGGTGTAAGATTTGTATCTGAATTTTAACCTAAATTCAAGAGCTTATACTGAGATTGGATGCAAACTACAGTTTTAATACTCATAAAGTGAAAGAAATAATAAAAATAAAAGAGCTCAATGAAGAGACACATGAGGTGGAGAAACCAATTGGAGATTTTTTTTTTTCCCCCATATATTTGAGTCATGTGTATGAGTGCATGCTAAGCTGCTTCAGTCATGTTCTACTCTTTGTAACCCTATGGGCTTTAGCCCGCTAGCCTCCTCTATCCATGGGATTCTCCAGGCAAGAATACTGGAGTGGGTTGTCATGCCCTCCCCCTGGGGATCTTGCTGACCCAAGGATCAAACCCACAACTTTTGCAGCCCCTGCATTGCAGGCTGATTTACTGCTGAGACCCTGGAGAAGCCCCAAGTGGGCTTTAGGAGGCATGATTACGAACAGAGCTGGTGGAGGTGATGGAACTCCAGCTAAACTATTTAAAATCCTAAAAGCCAATGCTATTAAAATGCTGCATTTATTATGTCAGTAAATTTGGAAAACTCAGCAGTGGCCACAGAACTTAAAAAGGTTTGTTTTCATTCCAATCCCAAAGAAAGGCAAGGCCAAAGAATGTTCAAATTACTGTACAATTGTGCTCATTTCACATGACAGGAAGGTAATGATCAAAATCCTTCAAGTTAGACATCAGCTATGTGAACCAAGAAATTCTAGATGTACAAGATGTATTTAGAATAGGCAGAGGAACCAGAGGTCAAATTGCCAACATTTATTGGATCAGAAAGAAAGCAAGGGAATGTCAGAAAAACATCTACTTCTGCTTCATTGACTACACTAATGCTATTTACTGTGGAGGTCACAAAAACTGTGGAAAACTCTACAAGAGATGGAAATACAAGACCCATTACCTGCCTCCTAAGAGACCTGTATGCAGGTCAAGAAACAACAGTTAGAACTGAACATGAAACAATGGACTGGATCCAAATTGGGAAAATAGTGTGTCAAGGCTGTATATAGTCACCTCTTCTCATTTAAATTTTATGGAGAATACATCATTCAAAATGCTGAGCTGGATGAACCACAAGCTGGAATCAAGACTGCTGGGAGAAATGTCAACAACCTCAGATATGCAAATAAAACTACTTCAATGGTAGAAAGTGAAGGAGAACTAAAGAGCCTCTTGATGAGCATGAAAGAAGAGAGTGAAAAAGTTGGCTTGAAACTCAACATTCAAACAACTAAGACAATGGTATCCATTCCCATCATTTCATGGAAAATAGAAAGAGAAAAAGTTGAACCAGTGACAGATTTTATTTTGTCAGGATCTAAAATCACTGTGGCAGCTGCCTGGCGATGGAGCAGCTGTGAAGAGATATCCCACTTCCAAGGTCAGGGAAACCCTAGCAAGACAGTAGGTGCTGGAGTGGCTATGAGAACATACCCCACTTCCAAGGTCAAAGGAGATGTCCCAGCAAGATGGTAGGAGGGGTGAATTCACATTTAGAATCAAACCCCATTCCTGACAGAGACGCTCAGAAGGCACAAACAAATCTTCACACCAGGACCCAGAGATCCCACAGAGACTGAGACAGCACTATGTTTGAGTATCTCCTGAGGAGGTACGTGTCAGCAGTGGTCTGCATCAGGGGCAGGAGCTCTGGGTGCAGCAGACCTGGGTGTGGCATAAGCCCTGTTGGAGGAGGTTGCCATTGACCCCACCATAGAGCTGCCAGAACTTACACAGGACTGGGGAAACAGACTCTTGGAGGGCACAAACAGAACCTTGTGTGCACCAGGACCCAGGAGAAAGGAGCAGTGACCCCACAAGAGACTGACTCAGACTTGCCTGTGAGTGTCCAGGAGTCTCCAGAGGAGGTGTGGATCAGCGGTGGCCTGCTGCACGGTTGGGGGCACCGAGTGTAGCAGTGCATGCATGGGATCTTTTGAGGGAGCTCACCTTTATCTTCATTACCTCCACCACACTTTGGCTCCAGGTAAATAGCAGGGAGGGGACACAGCTCCACCCATCAACAGAAAATTGGATTAAAGATTTACTGAGCATGGCCCCATACATCAGAAAAAGACCTAGTATCCCCCACAGTCAGTCTCTCCCATCAGGAAGCTTCCATAAGCCTCTTATCCTTCTCCGTCAGAGGACAGACAGACTGAAAACCATGATCACAGAAAACTAACCAATCTAATCACAAGGGCCACAGCCTTGTCTAAATCAATGAAGCTATGAGCCATGCCCCATAGGGCCACCCAAGACTGACAGGTCATGGGATGGTTCTGACAAAACGTGGTCCACTGGAGAAGGGAATGGCACACCACTTAAGTATTCCTGCCTTGAGAACCCCATGAACAGTATAAAAAGACAAAAAGATGGGACACTGAAAGATAAACTTCTCAGGTCGGTAGGTGTCCAATATGCTACTGCAGAGCAGTGGAGAAATAACTCCAGAAAGAATGGAGAGATGGAGCCAAAGGAAAAAAAATAAATAAATAAAAAACCAGTTGTGGATGTGACTGGTGATAGAAGCAAGGTCTGATGCTGGAAAGAGCAATATTGCATAGGAACCTGGAATGTTAGGTCCATGAATCAAGGCAAATTGGAAGTGATCAAACAGGAGATGGCAAGAGTGAACATAGACATTTTAGGAATCAGTGGACTAAAATGGATGGGAATGGGTGACTTTAATTGAGATGAACATTATATCTACTACTGTGGGCAAGAATTCCTTAGAAGAAATAGAGACGCCATCATAGGCAGCAAAAGAGTCCAAAATGAAGTACCAAAATTAGAGATACCAAGGGAAAATATCATGCAAAGATGGGCTCAATAAAGGACAGAAATGGTATGAACCTAAGAGAAGCAGAAGATATTAAGAAGAGGTGGCAAGTATACAAAGAAGAAGTGTACCAAAAAGATCTTCATGACCCAGGTAATCACAATGATATGATCACACACCTAGAGCCTGACATTCTGGAATGTGAAGTCAAGTGGACCTTAGGAAACATCACTACAAACAAAGCTATTGGAGGTAATGGAATTCCAGTTATTTCAAATCCCAAAAGATGATGCCATGAAAGTGCTGCACTCAATATGCCAACAAATTTGGAAAACCCAGCAGTGACCACAGGACTGGAAAAGGTCAGTTTTCATTCCAATCCCAAAGAAATGCAATGCCAAAGAGTGCTCAAACTACCACACAATTTCACTCTTCTCACACACTAGCACAGTAATGCTCAAAATTCTCCAAGCCAGACTTCAACCTTATGTGAACTGTGAACTCTCAGATGTTCAATTGGTTTTAGAAAAGGCAGAGGGACCAGAAATCAAATTGCCAAAATCCATTGGCTCATCTTAAAAGCAAGAGAGTTCCAGAAAAGCATCTATTTCTGCTTTATTGACTATGCCAAAACCTTTGACTGTGTGGATCACAATAAACTGTGGAAAATTCTGAAAGAGATGGGAATACTAGACCACCTGGCCTGTCTCTTGAGAAATCTGTATGCAGGTCAGGAAGCAACAGTTAGAACTGGACATGGAACAACAGACTGGTTCCAAATAGGGAAAGGATATATCCAGGCTGTATATTGTCACCCTGCTTATTTAACTTATAGGCAGAGTACATCATGAGAAACACTGGGCTGGAGGAAGCACAAGCTGGAATCAAGATTGCCAGGAGGAAGACCAATAATCTCAAATATGCAGATGACACCACCCTTATGGCAGAAATTAAGGATTTCCCTTGTGGCTCAGACAGTAAAGCATCTGCCTACAATGCAGGAGACCCGGGTTTGATCTCTGGGTCAGGAAGATCCTCTGGAGAAGGAAATGGCAACCTACTCCAGTACTCTTGCCTAGAAAATCTCATGGATGGAGGAGCCTGGTTGGCTACAGTCCATGGAGTCGCAAAGAGTCAGACACGACTGAGCGACTTCCACTTCATGGCAGAAAGCGAAGAACTAAAGGGCCTCTTGATGAAAGTGAAAGAGGAAAGTGAAAAAGTTGGCTTAAAGCTCAACATTCAGAAAACTAAGATCATGGCATCCAGTCCCATCATTTCATGGCATATAGGTGGAGAAACAGGGAAAACAGTGGCCAACTTTACTTTTTTGGACTCCAAATTCACTGCAGATGTTAACTGCAGCCATGAAATTAAAAGACACTTACTCTGTGGAAGGAAAGTTATGACCAACCTAGACAACATATTAAAAAGCAGAGACTTTACTTTGTCAACAAAGTTCTGTCTAGTCAAGGCTATGGTTTATCTAGTAGTCATCTATGGATGTGAGAGTTGGACTCTAAAGAAAGCTGAGTGCTGA
This sequence comes from Cervus canadensis, assembly GCF_019320065.1. NCBI lineage: Eukaryota > Metazoa > Chordata > Mammalia > Artiodactyla > Cervidae > Cervus > Cervus canadensis. The sequence goes on from NC_057394.1 coordinate 55,423,912, forward strand.
AGAACTGATGGTTTTGAATTGTGGTGTTGGAGAAGACTCTTGAGAGTCCCTTGGACTGCAAGGAGATTCATCCAGTTCATCCTAAAGGAGATCAGTCCTGGGTGTTCATTCGAAGGACTGATGCTGAAGCTGAAACTCCAATACTTTGGCCACCTGATGCAAAGAGCTGACTCATTTGAAAAGACCCTGATGCTGGGAAAGGTTGAAGGCAGGAGGAGAAGGGGACAACAGAGGATGAGATGGTTGGATGGCATCACTGACTCAATGGACATGAGTTTGAGTAATTACCTGGAGTTGGTGATGGACAGGGAGGCCTTGTGTGCTGCACTCTATGGGGTCACAAAAAGTCGGACATGACTTAGCAACTGAACTGAACTGAACTGAAAATCACTGTGGATGGTGATTGTAGCCATCAAATTAAATGATATTTTCTCCTTGAAAAGAAAGCCATGGCAAATCTAAGCAAGCGTATTAATAATCAGAGGCATCACTTTTCTGAGAAATGTTTATATAGTCAAAGCTGTTGCTTTTACAATATTCATGTTCAAAAGTGAGAATTGGACCATAAAGTAGGTCTAGTGCTGAAGAATTTATATTTTCAAATTGTGGTGCTGGAGAAGATTCTTGAAAATCACTTGGAATGCAAGGAGATCAAACCTCAATCTAAGGAAATCATATCTGAATATTCATTGGAATATTGTTGCTGACCCTGAATCTCCAGTACTTTGACAACATGATGCAAAGAGACAACTCATTAGAAAAGACCCTGATGCTGGGAATGATTGAAGGCAAAAGAAGTGCCAGAATATGTGATGGTAAGATAGCATCACTAGCTCAGCGGACATGAATTTGAGCAAACTCTGGGGGATATTGGAAGACAGAGGGGCCTGCCATGCTGTAGTTCATGGGTTCGCAGAGTTGGAAATGATTTCACCACCAAAGAGCAAGAACAGCTTTCTTTAATGTTCAAATCTGGAAAAAATCATAGCTTTGATTACAGGAGCCTTTGCTGGCAATGTGATGTCTCTGTCTTTTTAACACATTGTTTAGGTTGTCATAGTTCTCATTCCAAGGAGCAAGCATCTTTTAATTTTATGTCTGCAATCACAGTCGACAGTGATTTTGCAGCCCAAGAAAAGAAAATCTGCCACTGCTTCCACTTTTTCCCATCTATTTGCCATGAAATGATGGGGTTGGATGCTATGATTAGTTTTTATTGTTGAGTTTCAGACCAGGTTTTCCCATTCTCCTCTTTCACCCTCATCAAGAGATTCTTTTGTTCCTCTTCACTGTTGCCATTACGTGGTATTATCTGCATATCTGATATTGTTGATATTTTCCCCAGCAATATTGATTCCAGCTTGTGATTCATCATTCCTGGCATTCCACATGATGTACTCGGCATATGTTAAAGCAGAGAAGCAATATACAGGCTTGTCATACTCTTTTTCCAATTTTGAATCAGTCAGTCATTCCACATCTGGTTCTTAATGCTGCTTCTTGATCCACATGCAGGTTTCTTTTTTGTATGGTAGTCTGGTACTCTCTTCTCCTTAAGAATATTCCACAGTTCCCTGTGATCCACACAGTCAAAGGCTTTAGCATTGTCAGTGAAGTAGAAGTAGATGTTTTTCTGGAATTTCTTTGTTTTCTCCATGATCTTAGGAATGTTGACAGATTTCTGGTTCCTCTGCCTCTTTGAAACCCAGCTTGTACATCTTGAAGTTCTTGTTTCACATACTGTTTTAGTGTAGCTTGAAGAATTTTGAGCAAAAGCTTGCTAGCATGTGAAACGAGAACAATTGTATTGGAATATTTTTGCATTGCCCTACTTTAGAACTGAAATGAAAAACTGATCTTTTCCACTCCTGTAGCCACTGCTGAGTTTCCCAGATTTGCTGACATATGGAGTGCAGCACTTTAACAGCTTTTAAGGATCTTACATAGTTTAGCTGATATTCCATTACCTCCTCTAGCTTTGTATTGTTATTCAATACACACATGTTGAAAAAAATGCATAAATATTATTTACAGAGAATCTATTGTGTTTTGAGCACTGAGCCTCATCAGCCTTATATTCTGAGGAATCAGCTCAGGGAATTTAAATTTACCCACAATTTTAAACTTGGAATTACATTTTAGTCCACTTATAATAGTACAGAAATCATTGTCAAACAAAATTTAAAAGGCAATGTTCACAATTTCTTTTACAGTGAAAATAAAACTCATTTTTATTAATTTATTGAAATAAACTATAAAAACTGATGGACAAAAAATTATTGTAAATCATTTAGCAGAACATTCATTAAAAAACAAATGTATTTTTACCAGAAAATTTAATTTTGTGTAAGACTGATATAACATTAAGTATTTTCAAATAAGACATTTTATTTTAAAATTTAATTGTATATTCTTGAATGTACTATAATCAAATAATGCAAGATTTCCATAGGAATTTCAGTGTTTTGATAAATTTTTTATTGTGATACAAATCACTCAACCCATAAGAAGAGTTGAATATAGAGATGTTATCCATATTATCTTTTTCCCCTTTATTAAATTTTATAGTAGACTATTTCTATGATTTTTTTTCATTTTGCCTTTTTAAACACATTCTGTAGGATTTTACCTTTTTTATTTATTATTTTGATATTAATATCATATTTGACTTTTAATATCCACATCTCTTAATCATAATCACTCCCAATAAATGTTTTATTTATACTAATGTTTTCTTGTATTTTAAATATTGTTACATTCTATAATTATGATCAACTTTACTGGGAGAAATCTCTGTGTCACATTAAGCATATACATATATATATCACATAATATATATATGAATAAAAATTTAGTAATGCATGAATAACAAATGGTTATTGCAACTTTTTTTTTGCACAAATAATAATTTATTTGGGGATTTTTATGCATGTTACAAATGAAATGAATGTTACAAAATAATATAAGTAACACCGAGATGTCCAGTATGGGATTTCAGATGGTTCTCTAAGGTAGCACAGAGACCATACTTTGTAGGCTTCAAATGTGCAGGCGTAAAACATTTCTTTGGAGAATGATAACCCAGTTGGGTTAGAGAAGACCACGTAGGCCAACTCACAGAGCAGCCTCTGCTCTGGTACAATGTCACATGGATGCTCTCTTTGGAATCAACAACTCAGTAGGTCTGGAGAAAATTGAATAGTTTGCATTTTCAACCAGGTATTTCTAATGCTGCTCCTCTGCAAATTATATCAGGGAGGCATTGCTTCATTAGTCATTTTAAGTGAAAGTGAAGTCGCTCAGTCACGTCCGACTCTTTGCGACCCCACAGACTGACTATAGCCTGCCTGCCAGGCTCCTCCGTCCATGGCATTTTCCAGGCAAGAATGCTGGAGTGGGTTGCCATTTCCTTCTCCAAGTCATTTTAAGAGACCTAAATTAATGGATGGCCATCTCTATTTTTTTTAATGCAGCCAAATTTGTTTATTTAAATTTTTTTGCTCTATTCATTTATAGAGTAAAGGTTATTAAGATATATCATGATATTTAGAAGACTGTATCTGAAGTAATAATTAGCATAATTATTATATCAGCTGCTATTATCTGAATGTATTAAGAATAAATATGTAGATTTGATAATTGAATTTCATCATGTTTTTGTGTGTGTGTTTTATTAGCCTCAACTTATAAGATTTTATAGAATGTTCTGATTATTTTACTACTAAATAAGTTCAGTAAAGTAATAACCATCTTCAATATTTATACTTATTTTATAAATTCACTGAGATTTATGTGTCTGAGATGTTCACTGAGATGGTGTGTCTAAATTAATCTCTTATATGACAGTTCAAATCATTTTCTAGGGTTTCTTAAAGCTGATCAATGTAGAAGAATCAAATATATTCAGGATTAACTAAATTTTAATACCAGTTTTGCAGTACTTCATTGACTTCATTTATTACTTTTGAGGAGAATTATCTTTATTTCTTCTATCAATGAAGAAAATCTCTACCTTTGCATGTAACTATAATATTTTGTGTCACTAAGATAAAATTAAGAAAACAGCTTTATTCAAACTCTTACTTCTTGCTTCAATTGAGGATAACAGTAGAAAAGGGTAGTAACTTAGAGAAAAAGATGTGTTCCTAAGTCTTACCAAAAACTATGAGTATGAATTTTCCTGAGTGATTTACCATCAACAAACCTCAATTTCCTCATCAGAAAAATAAAATGAAATATATGACTTCTTATTTTTCTATTTCCCATCACATTTGTCTTTTCATTCTCCTAAAATCAAATTTCACTTTGAAAAGTATATAAATTTATGAACTAAGACAGGCACATAAGAATGTGCTTTTTATTTTTAATTCAGTTTTAATTGAAGAGTAATTGCTTTACAATATTGTGTTGGTTTCTGCTGCACAACAACATGAATCAGCCACAACTATGCATTTCTCCTCTCCCTCTTGGATCTCCCTCTGACCTCCCTCTCCCCCTGCTTTCCGTCATCACAGACCACTGGGTTGAGTTTCCTGTGCTATACAGCAGGTTCCCACTATTTTACACACTGTCGTGTATATATGTCAGGGCTGCTCTCTCAACTCATCCCAGCCTCTCCTTCCCCCACTGTGTCTACAAGTCCATTCTCTACATCTGCAGCTCTATTCCTGCCATGCAAATAGGTTCGTAAGTACCATTTTTTTATATTCCATATATATGTGTTCCTATATATTTACTTTTCTCTTTCTCACTTACTGTACTCTGTATAACAGGTTCATCCATCTCACTAGAACTGACCCAAATTCATTCCTTTTTATGTGTGTTAGTCACCCAGTAGTGTCTGATTCTTTGCAAACCCCAACCAGGTTCCTCTATCCACGGAATTCTCCAGGCACGAATATTAGAGTGGGTAACCATTCCTTTCTCTAGGGGATCTTCCCAACCTGGGGTAGAACTTGGGTGTCCTGCATTTCAGGCAGATTGTTTTACCATCTGAGCTACCAGGGAAGCCTCAATTCCAATGTATATATGTACGTCAACTTCTTCATTCATTCATCTCTTGGACATCTAGGTTGCTTCCATGTCCTGGCTACTGTAAAGAGTGCTTCAGTGAACACTGGAGTATATGTGTCTTTTTGCATTATGATTTTCTCAAGGTATATTCTTAGTAGTGGAATTGTTGCATCATATGGTAGTCTTATTCCTAGTTTTTTTAAGGAATCTCCATATTGTTCTCCACAGTGGCCATATCAATTTACATTCCCACCAACAGAGCAAGAGAATTTACTTTTCTGCACATCTTCTCCCGCTTTTATTGTTTGTAGATTTCTTTATGATGGCCATTCAGACTGGTGTGAGGAGGTGTCACATTTTGCAGTTTTGATTTGTATTTCTCTAATAATGAGAGATGCTGAGCATCTTTTCAGGTTTTGTTGGTTTATCTCTGTGTCTTCTTTGGAAAAATCTCTGATTTCTAAATACTTCAGATTTTTAACTTTAAATAAATTCAGACTCTTAAATTATATCAGGAAAAATGGACATATATTTAACAAATTTTAAATAATATTGGAGAATATGAACAAAGTTATTTATCAAATTCATTTTATCAAAGATGGAAATGTCAAAAGTAAAAATAAATTTAAGGAGAAAAGACAAGTGAATATATTTCTGATTGTGTAGTGTAATATGTGTTGCAAATATTACTCAAAATTTGTTAATTAGAAAAAACTGACAATTTAATAAACTTAAAATGGTTGAATATTAAAATTACTATTAAAATAATAGTACATTATATTTATCATATATTAATATATTATTCTGAATATATGTATATAATTTCATCAATTATTTCACACATGAATATTTAAGAGCTAGGGAGTTTTTAAATCAAAAGCAATTTTATGTTTATTGGTCCATTTAAGTTAAAGCAACCAGAACCACATTTAACACTCAGTTGGACACAACAAAAAATGGACATAATAGATGAGAAAATGATATGTAAGGCAGTGAATATCAGACAAGTAATGGAAATAATTCTTAGAGATGGGAAACAAGATTGCACCCATGAACTGCCTTGAAGGAGGTTCCAAGTTATGGCATAAAGGGAGGAAACCCATTTGGACTGATTTACTTGCTGAGTTCAGGAGATAAAACTGAGAGGTAAGGGATATAAAGGCAGAGAGAGTTCACAGGACAGAACATCTGAGAGGAGGGGTTAGCACAGAAACAGCATACCAGAAATTTGCAGAAAATTCCCATCAAGTATTCAGCTGAGTATTGATCTACACAAGAATCTGAGGAAAGTACCCAGTGGTGGGACAAACAGTCCCAGAGGATTAGAGTCAGCAATATACGGCAGAAGGGAATCGGTCTCAGCTGTCACCAGAGTGAAAAATGACATTCATGAAGAATTGGGCTGAATACACACACACACACAAAAGCCATGTCTCAGATATGATAAATAATTTATACTGTAGTAAACACTTCTTCAGTTTTGACTAATAAATCTTAAATCTAAGATCATAAAATATTAAACCATTTCCTAGTAAATTAACATCACAAACAAAACAACAATCTTTATAGTAATCGAGAAATACTTTACTCAATATATTTAAATTGCAAATTTAATTGCAAATTAAATTGCAAATACAAACACAAAAATTATCAAGCATGCATAGAAACAGGAAAATAAGACTCAAAACAGGAGGAAAATAGAAATCAATCAATAGAAACAGAGAATTGACAGATATTGGAATTACAATTTAATATATAAATGTTCAAAACTTACATAGAGACATGGATGATATGGGTAAGATAAATAGAAACTTATTGACATAAAATGTAATGTCTGAGATGAAAGATATATCTTAAATGGGACTAGTAGTCAAGCAGTCATTGTTGAAAAAAAATAATAATAAACTGAAGTCACAGAAATAAAACTAACAGAAAATAACAGTTGGAAATAAGAATCAACAAAAATCAACAGAAAGCCAAAGGAACTACAGAACAACTTCAAGTGCCTGTCATTGAAGTCCCAAAAAGGACAAGGATGGGCATAGAAAAATGTTTGAATAAATAATGACTGTTAAGTTTACAAGCTCAAATAAAGTGATAAATTCACAGATTCAAGAATCTCAGCCTCAAGCAAGAGAAACATAAAGAAATTATACTAAAGCATATCAAAATTAAATTAAAGAAGGTATATATATATTACATATATATATATATGTATGTATGTATACACACACACACACACACACATATATATATATATATGACCAGCCAATCTACCTGGCCTGATTTGTACTCCTCAAATTTCAAGTCTTTAAAGAAAAGGAAATTCTGTGAACCTGTCACATTGGATAACTCTTAAATGCTATGTGATATCCTGAATTGGATTTTGAAACAACAACAAAACATTACTAAGAAAACTGATGAGATTTAAAATAAGCCTATAGTCTAATAGTACTCTCCAATGTTACTTATTTTCTAAATGTTGATAAACGTTGCACTCTTACGTTAGATGCCAACCTTAAGAAAATCTGGTAAAGGATATATATAAACTGTCTTAGTACTTTTTCAGCTTTTTTTCTTAAATGTTACTTTTATTTCAAAAGTAATTTTTTTTTAAAGAAGTTTAAGCTCTTATTATGTGCCAGTCACCATCTAGCTAATGAGTAACATAGACATAGCTCCTGACTTAATGCAAGGAAACATGCTTGAACAAACCTTTTTTTTTTTTTTAAAATCTATAATAATATGCTGCCAGAAATACAACTTATTGGGTCATTTAGGAATGTTTACTTGGGAATGAAATTAATTTGCATAGACAAGCATTTGTTAATAAAGAAAATGTACAGTTTTCTATACAGATCTAATGGTTTTCTGACTATAGGAATTATGGTCAATTTTGTACACAATGCAGTCATATTGCTAACTTTCTAGTGGCTTAAAGATCCAAGGTAGGCAGCTAAGTAAAGATCATCTTTGATATACAAATACATCTGATTGTATCTGGACATCTAGTATGGCAGTATCGTATAATAGTTTAGGAACTTCCTGAAAAACAAATCACATTCAGTGTAGAGGAAGCTGAACTGTCCAAGTTTGATCAAAAGAGCAGCTTAGAAGTGTCAGGGTAGAGAAATAATCTAAAAGTAAGAATTTGCCACTCAGACTGTGCTCATTTCAGAGTATCAGAAAGGAGGAACTGTTACAAAGATCAATTTAAAATTAAAACTGCTTCTATAATCTTTCAGAAAATTGTAAGGAAAATTAAGAAAAAAATAAAAATAAAAACTTGTTTTGCATTTGTTAGAGGACAGAAAAGAATGAATGACAATTTCTTGGCTAAGGAGTTGTAGAATACATTGGTTCACGAAAATGACAAAGGTATTGAGTGATGAGTCAGTATTCCAGATAAGAGGAAAAACTAAAATGCAGGCTTTTCCTTGGTGCTGGCTTGGTGCCTTGATGACTTTGCAGTAAAGGAGGCAGAGTAAGCACAGATCTCAGCATAGAAATCCAAAGCAGGAGAAGAAAATGGTAGACCCCTCAAGTCAAACTGAGAACGCAATTTGTGGGATTCTATGAGGCAAATCCTGAGGACAGCATAAATTCCACAGGGGGAAATTTGAGGAGCATCAAATTTCTGTACACTGATTCCTGGTGCAGCTAGAGGCTTACTGGCATGATCCACTAATACAAATGTAAATCTGTTTATTCAGAGAGAAGTATTGTTCAGTCTAAATTTCCTAGTCCCAGAAGGAAGAAAAATATGCAACATTTCACAAACTGGAATATTTAAAATAGAAATCACAGCAAGAAATCAATAAACAAATGTGAATATTTGTGGATGAATAGCAAGTCGTTATTTAAATTGATCTGTGGGTTTTTACTTTTCTTCCATTTTCCCTATGAGACATGGATCTGTAATATTCTAGTCTCTTCTAGAAACACAGTTCTGACATTATAATCAATGAACACATGTATCCTCTCTTTCACTGAGGCTATACAGCAATTAGAATTTTGATTTTTTTAGTTCACTCAGTGATATTAGTATGAATTACTAAATACCAATATATAAATGTGGGGGGGGGTCTTTTTTTTTTTTTTTGGTCATACCTCAGTTTTTTGTTATCCTTTATTTTAAATCAAAAAAAGAAGAAAAAAATGTAGGAACCTCATTATGGTTAAAAAAAAAATGCGTATAATGACACTTCAAAACAATTAACATTGGTTTAAATGCTTAATTGCTCCATAGTCTTTAGTTATTTATCCTTGGATGGTTTTACAGCAAAACATCTTGAAAGTAAGAAAGTATTGAGTGGCTATGGGTTGAAGTAGCTATTTAATATTGCAAAATAAAGGCTCTTCTTTTGGAATGATTTATCTAAATGCAGTTTGAATACACTGTCAGCTTTAAAGAGTATCACGAGTGCTAACACTGTGCCCACATCATCTTATTGTTCAAGTGTTTGGATAATATCAGTAAATGACAAAAAAAGGATACATGGAAACAGTACAGTAACAAACAAACCTTCATGTATTATACCCTAGACATTTTCTACAATAGCTATAAACAGTTCATTGCAAATGTTTCATTTCATGCTGATGATTGCCAGATGCTTACAAATGAAAGAAAAATATCTCACATAGTTCAAATATCTGGACAGGCAGATGGAACCCAAAAGTGAACTCATCAAGGCCAGTCTCACCCCACATACCTATCATCATTCATAACAAAGCAAATAAAAAAAAGTAGGATAATTTGGGAACATACTAGTTCCCTTTATTTGTTAGGAGTGAGCTTATCTTTATTTCTCCATATGAAATCTTTTATCGAGTAGGTGGTTTAGAAAGTTATGCTCTGGTTGAATTGAAGGGGTAGTGTCAAAAGTATTCATGGATGTATTTTAACCATCATTCTGTGAGGTGTTCATGAATCTCATATTAGAGTTCTTCAGAAGACAGTTAAAGACCACTTATTTTGGAAAATTGGGCAGAAACTTTGAAGGAATGTTCCAGAATACTATATTTGAGTATCAGTTTGTATAGCCATCAGTTAAGAAACATAGACTCATGGGAGAAGAGACAGCAGCCTCAAAATGTTTGAAATTAACCTGAAGTGTTAGTTCAATAGTCAAAGCATTAGCTTTTTGGTACATTTCACTGGAAAAGGACATACATTAATGAAATCAATTTCATTCATTTCTGGGAATCACAACTTAAAGGCATTTAGACTTTCTGGAATATGTTCAGGAAGCCATAAGAATGGAGAAAGGTCACAAAACCAAGTGATATGAGGAAGTTTGGAGACGATTCGCCTGGAGAAGAAAGAAAAACCAGTAAATAAAAGAGTTTCCAGGAATTTGAAGAACAGTCACTTGGAAGATGACTTTTTCGGTCTTGTCAGCAAATATTTATTGACTGCCTACTATATTTCATGTTAGATACAGAGAATACCTCATAGAACACAGGAATCATTTTGACCTCGACAGAACTTCTCAGAGAAAGACAAACGACCAACTAATTTGAAAAAAGTCAATTACTGTACTTGAGACATGTATGATGAATAAAAGGAACAAATAGTTACAGAAACAATCAAGAAACATATAATGGATCATGCAGTGCTGGAAGGGATTTTTATTTTTCAGAAGTATTATTTTTAATATGAATTTATTTATTTTAATTGGAGGCTAATTACTTTACAATATTGTATTGGTTTTGCCATACATTGGCATGACTCCACCACAGGTGTACATGTGTTCCATTTTAAACAAACACTCTAAGGAACTGAAATGGGAACCAGCCTTGGACATACAAGAGAAATAATTTTTTTTCCAACAAATAGCAAATATTGTCCTAGAGTGTAAGAATATAGAGTCTCAGGATTATCTCCTGAGAATTCATCCTCTTTCTGCTTTCACCAACAGATATTCTTCACATTCCACAAACACAAACTGCCTTTCTCTGTTTCTTACTTCTTAGCAAGACATCCCATTTACCTAATTTTATATGTTATAAAATGGTCTCATATATACTTCATAACATTTCTTATTGTCCCTCAGGTACATCTGTTTTTACATCACAGTCTTTTTTGTCCAGTGGTATTTATACCTCACAGATTACTTCGTTCCCTCAAAAAAGAAAAGAAATATATATATAAAACACCTATTCATTTGAAAGATTGGAATCCGTCTGACTAATCAAACAATAATTTCTTGTGCATCTTACGATGTTAGCCATTCATTATGTAACACTAAACATTCAGATCTACAATGCAAGAAGTAAACTTTTGAATAATATGCACTACATCATGAAAGATTAAAAAATCTTGAAATTACTTGGAGAAAAAAAATCTGTCAAACCATTACTGGACATTTGTTCATAGACAGAATCTGCTGTCCCATATGTTATATAATTTTTCAGCAAATATTTAATAAAAAATATTTTGAAAAAGTCATAAATAAGATACAATTTGGTCATGCCACTCAAATATATACGCTATTTAAATTTACAAGCATATATAAACTAGGAGTTGTAATTGCTTCAGAATTTTAGCCACATTTACAAAACTAACTTTTAAAAATATGAGAAACATAAAATTAAATGCTACGAGAACATCCAATGGGATTACATCAAGATAGGAGCTAAGAGATTTACTTTAGTGGAACAATATTGAAAAATTAGTAATTATTCAGTATCAGTTAATATGAATAGTTATTCAATATTTTGCCAAAAAGACACACAAAAATTAAAAGAAATAGCAAAATGATCCCAGAATAAAAAGCACATTATTTTATCTCACATGAGAAAAAGAGGATTTTTTTTCTTTCCTTAAAGTAGATGATAAATTAAAAGTTGAGAACAAAGTTATTACCAGTAGCTTTAGGATGATGGCATAAAAATAACAGCAATATTTGAGGGTAGGTAAACAATATATTCAGGTCAGGAAGCAACGGTTAGAACTGGACATGGAACAACAGACTGGTTCCAAATAGGAAAAGGAGTACATCAAGGCTGTATATTGTCACTCTGCTTATTTAACTTATATGCAGAGTACATCATGAGAAACGCTGGGCTGGAACAAGCACAAGCTGGAATCAAGATTGCCAGGAGGAAGATCAATAACCTCAGATATGCAGATGACACCACCTTTATGGCAGAAAGTGAAGAGGAACCAAAAAGCCTCTTGATGAAAGTGAAAGAGGAGAGTGAAAAAGTTGGCTTAAAGCTTAACATTCAGAAAACTAAGATCATGGCATCTGGTCCCATCATCTCATGGAAAATAGATGGGGAAACAGTGGAAACAGTGGCAGACTTCATTTTTGGGGGGGGGGCTCCAAAATCACTGCAGATGGTGATTGCAGCCATGAAATTAAAAGACACTTACTCCTTGGAAGGAAAGTTATGACCAACTTAGACAGCATATTAAAAAGCAGAGACATTACTTTGCCAACAAAGGTCTGTCTAGTTAAGGCTATGGTTTTTCCTGTGGTCATGTATGGATATGAGAATTGGACTGTGAAGAAAGCTGAGCGCTGAAGAATTGATGCTTTTGAACTATGGTGTTGGAGAAGACACTTGAGAGTCCCTTGGACTGCAAGGAGATCCAACCAGTCCATCTTAAAGGCGATCAGTCCTGGGTGTTCATTGGAAGGACTGATGTTGAAGCTGAAACTCCAATACTTTGGCTACCTCATGCGAAGAGTTGACTCATTGGAAAAGACACTGACGCTGGGAGGGATTGGGGGCAGGAGGAGAAGGGGACGACAGAGGATGAGATGGCTGGATGGCATCACCGACTCGATGGACATGAGTTTGAGTAAACTCCAGGAGTTGGTGATGGACAGGGAGGCCTGATGTGCTGCGATTCATGGGGTCACAAAGAGTCAGAAATGACTGAGCAACTGAACTGAACTGAACTGAACTGAAAACAATATATTCTTGTTGTTCAGTCTGTGAGTCATGTCTGACTCTTTGCAACCCATCTCCCAGAGTTTGTGCAAACTCATGTCCCATTCTCTTCCTGCCCCCAATCTTTCCCAGCATCAGGGTCTTTTCTAAAGAGCTGGCTCTTCATGTCAAGTAGCCAAAGTATTGGAGTTTCAGAATCAGTACTTCCAGTGAATATTCAGGTTGATTTCTTTTAGGATTGACTGGCTTCATATCCTTACTGTCCAGGGGACTCTCAAGAGTCTTCCCTAGCATCACTATTTGAAAGCATCAATTATTTGGCACTCAGCCTTCTTTAGGGTCCAATTCTCACATCCGTACATGGCTAGTGGAAAAACCATAGCTTTGACTATATGGACCTTTGAAGGCAAAGTGATGTCTGGTTTTTTTGTTTGTTTGTTTGTTTGTTTCAATAATGTCTGGGATTGTCATAGCTCTTCTTCCAAAGAGCAAGTGTCTTTTAATTTTGTGACTTCAGTCACCATATGCGGTGATTTTGGAGGCCAATAAAATAAGATGTGACACTGTTTCCACTTTTCCCCTTCTGTTTTTTCCATGAAGTGATGAAACTGGATGCCGTGAACTTCATTTTTTGAATGCTGAATTTTAAGCCAGATTTTTCATTCTCCTCTTTCACCTTCACCAAAAGGCTCTTTTGTTCCTCTTCACTTTTTACCATTAAAATGGTATCATCTGCATATCTGAAGTTGTTGATATTTCTCCCAGCAATGATTCCAGGACTCCAGTTTGTGAGTTATCCAGCTCAGCATTTTACATGATGTACTTTGTATATAAGTTAAATAAGCACAGTGACAATATACAGCCTAGACATACTCTCTTCCTAATTTTGAACCAGTCTTTTGTCCCATGTCTGTTTCCAACTGATGCTTTTTGACCCGCATACAGGTTTCTCAGAAGGCAGGTAATGAGGTTTGGTAATCTCATCTCTTCAAGAAAATGATACTGTTTTTTGTGATCCACACAGTCAAAGTCTTTAACATGGTTAATGAAGTAATTGTCTTTCTGGAATTACCTTGCATTTTCTATGATCCAATGGATGTTGGCAATTTGATCTCTGGTTCCTCTGCCTTTTCGAAATCCAGCTTGTACATCTGGAAGTATTCAGTTTACCTACTGCTGAAGACTAGTTTGAAGGATTTTGAGCATAATCGTACTACTGTGTGAAATGAGTGCAACTGTACCGTAATTTGAAGATTCGTTGGCATTGCCTTTCTTTGAGATTGGAAGGAAAACTGACCTTTTCCAGTCCGGTGGTTACTGCTGAGTTTTCCAAATTTGCTGACATATTGATTGTAGCACATTAACAGCATCATCTTTTAAGATTCAAAGTAGCTCAGCTGGAATTCCATCACTTCCATTAGCTTTATTATTAGCTTTATTCATAGAAACACTTCTTAAGGCCCACTTGACTTCACACTCCAGGATGTCTGGCTCTAGGTGAGTGACCACACCATCATGAGAGCTTTTTTGTACAGTTCTTCTCTGTATTCTTGCCATCTATTCTTAATCTCTTCTGCTTCTGTTAGTTCCTTGCTGATTTGTCCTTTATCATGCCTTTATCTTTGCATGAAATGTTATCTTGGTATCTCCAATTTTCTTAAAGACACCTTTAGTCTTTCCTATTCTATTGTTTCCTTCTATTTCTTTGCATTGTTTACTTAAGAAGGCTTTCTTATCTCTCTTTGCTATTCTCTGGAACTCTGCATTCAGTTGGGTATATCTTTCCCTTTCTCCTTTGCCTTTAGCTTCTCTTCTTTTCTCAGCTATTTATAAGGCCTCCTCAGATAACCAGTTGCCTTCTTGGATTTCTTTTTCATAGGAATGGTTTTGGTCATCACCTCCTATACAGTGTTACAAACCTCAGGCCATAGTTCTTCAAGCACTCTGTCTACTATATCTAGCACCTTGAATCTATTCATCACCTTCACTGTTTAATCATAAGGGATTTGATTTAGGTCATACCTGAATGGCCTAGTGGTTTTCCCAACTTTCTTCAATTTTGAGCCTGCATTTTGCAATAAGAGTTCAAGAGCTGAGTCACAGTGAGTTCTTGGTCTTGTTTTTGCTGACTATATAGAGCTTCTCCTTCTTTGGCTGCAAATAATATAATCAATCTGATTTTGGCAATGATCATCTTGTGATGTCCATATGTAGAGTGATCTCTTGTGTGTTGGTGCAAGAGAATGTTTGCTATGACCAATGCTTTCCCTTGGTAGAAAGAGAAAGCTCTGTTAGCCTTTGCCCTGATTCATTTTGTACTCCAAGGCCAATCTTGTTTGTTAATCCAGATATCTCTTGACTTCCTACTTTCATTCTAGTTCTCTATCATGGAAAGGACATCTTTTTTTTTTTTTTTTTTTTTTATGTTAGTTCTAGGAGTTCTTGTAGATCTTCATAGAATTGTTCAACTTCATCTTCTTCAGCATTAATAGTTGGGGGCATAGACTTGGACTACTGTGATGCTGAATAGTTTGCCTTGGAAACAAGCCAAGATCATTCTGTCATTTTTGAGACTGCACCAAATTGGACTCTTTTTAAAAAAAAAAAAAAAACAACTCTGAATGCTACTCCATTCCTTCTAAGAGATTCTTGCCCACAGTAGTAGATATTATGATCATCTAACTTAAATTAACCCACTCCAGTCCATTTTAGTTCACTGTGTACTATATAGTTATATGCAAATAGTAAATACATAAATATAAAGAAATTATAATACTCAGAGACACACACCTTGGAGACATTATGTTAAGGCAAAGAAATTCATCCCTCATGATTATGACATACAGCTCTCATGGTAAATTGATACCAAAACTGTAAATACCGCCACATAATAAATTAAATACTTAGAAACCAAAATTCCAAATTTTGGAATTTTGAATTCAAAATTTTACAGTGAATGTCTATGTGATACCTACTAGAATATCAATGATATAGGATTTTGTTAATGTTAGAATTCACATTTGTCACTTTTTCATATATATCATGAGTTTGAAAGAAATATATTTTGTTCAGAATCAGAAATACCTATATTGAAACTAAATTGTAATATTGTAATATGGTTATGATCATTACACACCATTGTGATTATATTTCTATAAAATAACATGTACTTTGTAGCATCTATACAATTATAATAAAGTGTGCAGTTACTTAGGCCATTTTCTAAACAGAATCATATTAAGGAAAATTATTTTCAAAGCCACAGTTACTCCTTCACTGTTCTTAATCTGACATCATTATATGATTGTGGAGATTGATCAACCTCAGTAGACACTGGGAGTTCAGTCCCAAATTTTCATGAATTACTATACAGCTCCTAGCTTTCCCTGGAAGGTAAAGGACATATGAAGTGTTTAGTATTTTCCCATCTCCTAGAAGCCTTATTCAGGCCTGGAGAATTCCATGGACTGTACTGTCCATGGGGTCATCAAGAGCTGGACACGGCTGAGTGACTCTCACTCTCACTTCCAGTTTCTGAAGCCTTATAGCTGGCTATAGGTAATTTTCAGTGCTGTCAAGAGCAATCTTCTCTTCCAACTCATTTGGCTAAAGTCTGACTGTGGTGTGATGAGAGAGATACTGCATTCCCTTGAGGCACTGTCAGGAACCTTGCTGACAAAGGTATGATCTTATTTCTTAGGACAGGCCCATAGAACACCATCTTCTAATGTATGGTTTTAAGAACACTATCTTCTAATGTATGGTTTTAAGGGGTCTGAATTTTTCTTAGTAATTATGTATATATAATAAAATATTTCCTTTAGAAAGTCCAGTTTGTTTGGATTGGAAAGTATTCTGTAATTTTTTAGCTACATGAAATTAAGAAAATGATTTGAATGCCATGTGTTTTTTACTTTTGTTTTTTCATACAAAAAATATGTGGAATAATACTTGTGTTATGAATCAACATATGAAAATTTCTTTGGATATTGCAATACAGTAAAAACAGCTATTCAATTATTACTTATTGACATAAATATTGACATGAATGCATGTACTGTATGTGTGTTAAATATATATAGTAATAAAACATACAGGTGTATAAATAACATGATATATGTATTATTTATATATGATAATAGTAGTGGTGGTGGTGGTTTAGTCTCTCAGTTGTGTCTGATTCCTGTGGCCCCACGGGTTGTAGCCTGTCAGGCTCCTCTGTCCATGCGATTCTCCAGGCAAGAATACTGGAGTGGATTGCCAATTCCTTCTCCAATATATGATAGTACTGGGTAATAAATGATATGAAGATCAGTTTATGAGAATGTCAGGTAGTTTAGTACAACAAATTGGGACAAATCTGTATTTATAGGAGTTTGATAGCAATCCTATGAGACTGTAGTCCAAGAACAGAACTCCAATTCCTGGTAAAAAATCAGCAAATCCAAGTCAAGGCATGGTCCTGGAGTGGAAGGAATACTAGACAAGAGCCCAGGTCATGAACTAAAGCATGGAGATGGAGAGAACCCTGTTGAAGACTAACCTAGCACTGTGCCATTAGAGTACACTTAATGAAATTTGGGCTAGAAAAACAGGAAAGCATGCATTCTTTAAATGTTCTTCTAATGCTGTGAAAGGTTTCCCAGGTGACACAGTGGTAAAGAATTCATCTGCCAGTGCAGGAGATGCAAGAGACTTGGGTTTGATCCATGGGTTGAGAATATCTCCTGGAGAAGGAGATGTGAATTGATGCCAATATTCTTGCTGGGATAATTCTACGGACAGAGGAACCTGGTGGGATACAGTCCATGGGATTGTGAAAAGCTGCACCTGAGTGAGCAACTAAGTGCACATACACAGACACACATGCACACACACACAATGTTGTGAATAACTGGTGACTCTACAGACGGAATAAACTCTTAGTAAGGATCTTGAGACTCTACCTCTAGGGAAAAACACTTACCATTCTGGCCAAGAAATTGAAGAGGTAATCAAGCAAGCTGACTAAATTGGATTCTGTGTGAGAAGAAAGTCTTCCAAAAATGAATTTCCTTCCATAAGGATTTTTTGAGCTATAAATGCAAGTAATTCACCACTTTTTATTTATATTTCTAATGTATTAAAAGATATCTGGATAGATTTCCATGATGGATTAATAGACAAAGAAGTTGTGGTGAATATATAAAATGGACTAGTATTCAGCCATAAAAGGGAACTCATTTGAGTCATTCTAGTGAGGTGGATGAACTTGGGGCCCTTTATACAGAGTGAAGTAAGTCAGAAAGAGAAAAACAAACATAGTATAATATATTGATGGTATATATGGAACCTAAAAAAATGGTCCTGATGAACCTATTTGCAGGACAAGAATAGAGACGTAGACATAGGGAACAGACTTTGGACAGCAGGGGAAGGAGAGGGTGGGACCAATTGGGAGAGTAGAATTGAAATGCATGCATTACTATATTAAAAATAGATAGCTACTGGGCAGTTGCTATATAACACAGAGAGTTCAACGTGGTAACATAGGGAAATGGGGGCGGGTGGGGGCTGGCCGTGAGCTTCAAGCCGGACGTGACATAAGTATGCTTATGACTGACTCACATTGTCATATGGAAGACGACAACACGTATTACAAAGCAATCATCCTCCAGTTAAAAATAAATTTGGAAAAAAAAAAAAATAAAAAAAATAAATTTGGGAAATATTTTTAAAAAGATATTTGCAAACCTAATTCACACTTTCTGCACAAACACACACACACAAACACACACACAGTCGTCTCTTCTGTATTAAACATCAGGGTCAGTGTCATTAAATTAAATTCTACTATGAGAATCAAATTATACTTAAAATTTGTTCCTAATATAGATGAAATAACTTTAAATGTCTTTTATTCTGGAGTAACATAATGTTCTTTGCAAATAGCTCCCTACATAGAATGCAGAATTTAGCAAAGAAACTTGTACTTCAGGCTTCTTTATGTGACTGAATTATTAACAGGATGAGTGATGCATTTAGAAAGAAACTATATGCAAGCTTTATGGAAATATTTTTAAAGTTATTAAATGTTAAATGCTTTTAACAAATTTGTAAGCTTCACATCTAATTTAAAATATAATTTCAATTAAATGCTTTATTAAGGGCCCATGAGCATTGAATTATAATAATAAGTATTCTGTATATACTTTGATTCAAGGAATTATAAGTACTTGAAATGCTGGGTTTTATTTTCCAGTCTTCTCTAGGGACTACAAGAGAGGTTTACATGTAAGGAAAATCTTTTCCATTCCCCTTGCCCCAGGGTTCTGTCTGCCAGAGTGATTTACTTTGTGCAGCTATAACTGTATGTGTAGAATAAAATTTATTACAAATCTCTAAATTCAAAATGGATGTTTATGGGATACTGAAGTAATAGCTCATATACAGCATCTTCATGAATGGAGCAAATGTATGAGAAAATAGATCATTTAAATTTTTTAAGATTTTAATTCCCCAGTAGAACAGGTCTAATGTGAGAGTGTCCATAAATATGCCTTTATAGGATATTTGGTTCACAAATAAAGTTACAATATATTTTCTCAAAAAAATTGCTCATATAAATATGTCAGACTTAAAAGAAGTTTGGTCAAAGGTTATCAAGATACACCATGGAATATTACTCAGCCATTAAAAAGAATTCATTTGAATCAGTCCTAATGAGATGGATGAAACTGGAGCCCATTATACAGAGTGAAGTAAGCCAGAAAGATAAAGAACATTACAGCATACTAACACATATATATGGAATTTATAAAGATGGTAACGATAACCCTATATGCAAAACAGAAAAAGAGACACAGAAATACAGAACAGACTTTGGAACTCTGTGGGAGAAGGTGAGGGTGGGATGTTTCAAAAGAACAGCATGTATACTTTCTATGGTGAAACAGATCACCAGCCCAGGTGGGATGCATGAGACAAGTGCTCGGGCCTGGTGCACTGGGAAGACCCAGAGGAATCGGGTGGAGAGGGAGGTGGCAGGGGGGATCGGGATGGGGAATACGTGTAAATCTATGGCTGATTCATATCAATGTATGACAAAACCCACTGGAAAAAAAAAAGAAGACAAAAAAAAAAAAAAAGATATAGTAGGAAACAATAGTTTTGGAGGCAGTGGAATTGAGTTAATTTTATAATTCTGCCTTTTTAAAGCAATGCAACATTGGATAAGGAGGTATTTAAATCTTAGTTTATTTCTTTATGAAATGGGAAAGAGTAATTCAACTGCTATTATTATTGCAATTGTTATAATTATAATCCATTCCAGTTTTAGAGAGCTTACCTAAGCAGCGGCCAATGACAGGTTTAGATAACGTTTTTAATCCCATAGCTTCAAATACTTGTGCCAAATCGGGACTATTGCTAAGCCTGAGAATCCCAGGTGGGGATTCAGTTGTTTCACGCCACAGATTTGTTCCAATGCTGTAAGATTTAAAGCCACTTGGATAAATGACAAAAACAAGAAACTTCTAATAAACAAACAATTTTCCCATGGAACATTGGATTTTTAATCATTGGATCAAGAAAAAGAGCATTCCTCCTATTTCATTAGCATAGAAGTGATAGATCTTTGGCGTAGTGCCTCTTGAATAGACTGTGATGTGATCTGAAGAGACAATGTGAAAATGCCTAAGCTTGGATATAATTACTTTGTAATTTTGCTTTCCAAAACTGAGCCACAAGTGGAACTTCTGTTATCATCAACCCAGGAGGGTCTTGCTCACTTATGCATATTGCAGTGTGCTTAAATGTCAGCTTCTGTGGATGCCATTTGCTGAATGTATCAAGCTTAACAGAGTAGCTACATGAAAGGGAGTTAAATATATGGCTCTCCAATGGATTTTGATACCTTTAGAAAAGCATAGCATGATGTGAATCAGATCTCAGGCCAACAGGAGAAAAGCTGGGACTGTGTGCAGTGACAACAATGTCCCAGTGTGCCATCTGCAAGTGGTTCAGTTGTTCTAAAACGGAGCTAAATTCAGATAAAATAACAAAAATTATAAATCCATATTTGAATGATTTAACCTGAATACATATGTAAAAAATACAGATTAATGTTTTTTCAAAATAAAAAAAAATCATAATATCTAGATTAATAGGTAAAGTGAATGAAATTGTTGCTCTTCATAAATTTTATTTAATAACTGGAATTAATGCATACTATTAATTTGCAAGTAGTAAAATTGTTTAAAAATTGGCCAGTAATCATGGGAAGAGGGCAGCGTGTTATAGGGGAATAAACCCAGAAATGGAATAAAGTTTTAGCAAAGAGACTGGACAAATATGGAGGAAATTTACCAGATAAATATTATCTTTGATTTCCGTAACGTTACGAGGAAGAATTGGAGTTATCTATGGCTCTGTAGCAAACTACTCCAACACATAGGGGTTTAAAGCAATGATATATTATTTCTTTTGATTCTATCAATCAGTTGCCTAAATGATTCTTTTGCTGGTCTTGCCTAAACTTACTCACACACTTAAGGTTATCTAGTGACGAAGCTGGGGTGGCATGATTTGGTGGAGTAACTGGGTTTCTCTCCACGTATTATTTTATCCTTGTCTTCTAAATAATCTGAAGGTCTCCAGTTTACAGAATGTGAGAACAAAAACTGCAAGTCCTCCTGAGAATGAGCCTCAGAAGTCTCATGGCATTATCATTAGTGCTGCAGAGCAAATTGCAACATCAAATGAGAGGATGTGGAAACTGCCTTTTCTTCTTAATGGAAGTATACATAGTACCAAAGATTTTGTGGCCATATTTAATCTAGCAGAGGATTTAGATGGTCAGATTATTGACTTTTGGACTCTGTGGAAGAAGGCGAGGGTGGGATGATTTGAGAGCGTAGCACTGAAGCATGTATATTACCATTTGTGAAACAGATCACCAGTCCAGGTTCAATGCATGAGACAGGGCGCTCAGGGCTGGTACACTGGGATGACCCTGAGGGATGGGATGGGGATGGAGGAGCAGGGGGGTTTCAGGATGGGGACACATGTACACCCATGGCTAATCCATGTCAATGTATGGCAAAAACCAGCACAATACTGTAAAGTAATTAGCTCCAATTAAAATAAATTAATTAATTTAAAAAATAATAAAGCCAAAGTCCAGTATTGTCACTTGTTCTTTGTTACCATCTATTTATTGACCTGTCCTTTCATTTCCTTATCTGTATGACTCTGATGATCAATGATCAAGCAAAAGTTTCTTACACGATCGACAGCTAATATCTGTCACTGAACAGTGAATAGTAATGAATGAGATGCTGTCAACTGTAAATTGGCACTAGGTAATGAAGAGGACAAATGACTAACACGGGGATACTTAAAAGTATAAGTAGCACCTCAGGAAAAATTGACTGGATTCCATTGCTCCAGATCTGATATACACCACTTTCCCTTGTATGATATTAGTTCCACTATCTATGAATTTATAGAAAAAACATAAATTCTTTATATAGATGTATAATATTATACAGTGATATACTTCCCTTAAGTATGTTCATTAGAGAGGCTATTACACATGTGCACAATGAAATGCATACAATACTGGTTTATATGGTGTTGTTTAAAAAAAAAAAGTTTGGAAATCAATCAACAGAAGAAAGTCAGTGACAGGTAAAATAAGTGAGGACAACTTATCTAACACAACCTCTACATGTTGTATCATATGATTTTACTGCATTCCGTATATGCTGTTACGTATGGCTGAATTGCCACTAACAAATCAATATTAAAACACATTTTCCTTCTGCCACTACATGGTTAGAATTGTGTTTCCTTTGGGAATGTTAAAGAAAATTGACTGACACAGATTGAATTCACAGAACAGTGTGTTTGATACTTCTCAAGAGTATTTGTAAGAAAATTGTGACGTGTGAAGCAAGGAAAGTATAACAAGGCACATGACACCCTCAGTTTCCATCTGGTAGAACTTACGGACTAAACACTTCTGAAAACAGGAAGTGAGTCACCGAGGTAGAGAACAGAACCCATGGCTGCAGAAAAGGTCCTGGGTGGGAGTGGGGCAGTGAAGAAGACCCCAGGGCTGGGTTGAGCCAAAGCAGTCCTTCCCCCTCGACCCTGGACCTTTTCTGAGCCGTAGGTCTTGACTCAGACCCCACCTCCACCTGAACGCTGCCCCTGCCAAGCCCTTCTCCACCTCAGCCCCACCCTTCACAGCCAAGGTTTTTTCCCGCCTTTAGGTATTGTTCTATTGTTGTTTTGAGAGGGATTTTTTTTGTTTGTTTAGTTTTTTTGTTTGTTTATTTTCTTTTGCTTTGTTTTACTATTTGTCACTGGAATTTAGTTTTAACCTCCAGTTCTTATTCTTATTTTTTTTCCCACTATTTTCATTTTTTCTACTATTCTTATATTTTCTACTATTTCTATTAGTTTTCTAAACATTTTATTTTCTTATTCTTCATTACTATTCTGTTCTCTCTTATTTTTAATTATATAGATATAGATATGAATAGCTATAGATATATATGGGCTTCACTGGTAAAGAATCTGCCTGCAGTGCAGGAGACCCCTGTTCAATTCCTGGTTTGGGAAGATCCCATGGAGAAGGAATCAGCCACCCACCTCATTATTCTTGTGATTCCCTGGTGGATCAGATAGTAAAGAATCTGCCTGAAATGCAGGAGACCTGGTTTTGATCCCTGGGTTGGGAAGCTCCTGGAGGAGGGTGTGATAACCCTCTCCAGTATTCTTGCCTGGAGAATCCCATGGACAAAGGATCCTAGCAAGCTACAGTCCATGGGGTCAGAAAGAGCTCAACATGACTGAGCTACAGTCCATGAGGTGGCAAATAGTCGGGCATGGCTGAGCAACTAAGCACAGCGCCCACACATATACACATATAATTGTTTCCTTTTTGTTTTCTTCTCTGTTTATTATTAGAGTCCAGTTTTACCCTCTAGCGGTTGTTTCAAATATACTCATTTTTTCTAATGTATCTGGTACTATTATAAATTTATTTTTTAATACTTTTTGTTATGCTTTTTCTCTCTTTTTTTCCCTATTTTTGTCCCCTATGCATATCCCTTGGCTTGTGGGATCCCAGTTCATAGCCCAGAGATCAGGCCTGAATCCCTGTGGCAGAAGCACAGTCTGAATTGCAGGAATGACAGAGAATGTCAGGTTCCTGGGAATATTAATCAGAGTGAGGTACCCCAAAGTTCTGTATCTCAACACCAAGACCTGACCCTACTCAACTATTACTTATATGTACTTATGGCTGATTCATATTGTTGTATGGCAGAAGTCAACACCATTCTGTAAAGCAATTATCTCCCAATTAAAAATAAATATAAAAATAAAAGAATGAGAGGACCTCCCTGATGGTCCATTGGTTAAGAATCTTCCCGTCAATATAGAGGGCATGAGTGTGATCCCTCGTCTGGGAACTAAGATCCTGCATGCCATGCAGTGTGTATGGCCAAAAGAAAAGAAAAAACAAAAACAAAAACAACTAATAAACATTTCCTCGGAAGAAAAGCTATTACAAACCTAGACAGCATATTGAAAAGCATAGATGTAACTTTTCCAGTAGTCATGCATGGATGTGAGAGTTGGACTATAAAGAGAGCTGAGCGCAGAAGAATTGATGCTCTTGAACTGTGGTGTTGGAGAAGACTCTTGAGAGTCTCTTGGACTATGAGGAGATCCAACCAGTCCATCCTAAAGGAGATCCGTCCTGAACATTCATTGGAAGGACTGATGCCAAAGCTGAAACTCCAATACTTTGGTCACCTAATGAGAAGAACTGACTCATTCGAAAAAGCCCTGATGCTGGGCAAGATTGAAGGCAGGAGGAGAAGGGGACGGCAGATGATGAGATGGTTAGATGGCATCACTGACTCTATAGACATGAGTTTGAGCAAGCTCTGGGAGTTGGTGATGAACAGGGAAGCCTGGTGTGCTGCAGCCCTTGGGGTCACAAAGACTTGGACACAACTGAGCGACTGAACTGAACTGAGTGAGCATTTCCTGTGACAACCACTGTATATGTATATATGAAAAGAGCATTTATATTTTACATTAATCATTATTGTTAAAATCATACTTGTACATACATTTTATAAAGTGAATAATAGTATAAGATTTTAATAAAAAGCAGAAGTCCCCTACCTGACTCTTCTAGTGCCATCTTGTTCCCAAGAGGTAATTACCTTCAATTCATTTAATTTTCTTCTAATATTTACAACCAAAATTATAAATAAAATTCTTATGCTACAAAAAAGTGTGGATATATGTTCTTTATAAATGATTCATTGTGGTGAACAGCAGAGAAGAGCACAACATTGTAAATCAATTGTGATTCAATGAAAATAAGTTAAAAAGTAAATTAAATAAATTTAAATAAATTAAGTAAATTAAAGAAAATAAAAAGTAAATGTAGATAATAGAAGAAAATGAAAGAAGCTAAAGTTTTAGAAGTATGAGAAGTATGGAGAACATTTAGCCAGGTGACATGTATTCATGTCAAAAGAGAAAAGAAAATGTGAAAATGCATTTTCCCATTTATAATGAAGTTTATTTTTGAATGGGCTTTTCAGCGGAAGGATTTTGGCACAGTACTGTGAGTCCCATTTTTGGTATCATATCTAAAATACCTTTGATAATGAACACTGAACTCAGACAGACAGAATATTGATGGCTACCAGAAAAAAGAGTGGGGAAAATGAGATGTTAGTCAAGGAGTACAAATTACCATTTATCAGGTGAATAAGTTTTTAGCTGTAATATAGAGCATGGTGACTATAGATAACAATACTGTAACATGCACTTGAAAATTGTCATGAAAGTAGATCTTAAATGTTCTTACAGTAATACCAAAAGGGTAAAAAATGCGTCAACTAAAATTTATTGTGTCAAAAGTTTCACAATATATGTATATCAAATTATTATATTGTATACCTTGAATGTATACAATATTATATCCCGATATCTCAATAAAATAGAAATAAATCCTTTTTATGCATGAAAAAAAAACAACATGCAAAACATCAAACTAGAGCATTGGATTAAAATACTGGTATTGAGAAAGAAAACTGCTACCAGATCTAGACAGTCTGTTCTGAATGAAAATGACTAAACATAATTGCACAACACACACACACACATACACAAAGTACTGCCAAATATCCAGTACATGGCTTCTTACCTGACTCTCCCCACCAAAGCTTCGAGAGTTTTATGCTCAGTCTCATACAATGCAATGTAGTCATTTTTGATCTGCAATTAGTGCAGTACTGAAAACAGCACTACATTGTTGGAGTATTCTAGACTGAAATTTCAGATTCATAATTTTGTGTGTTCCATGGAATCATTTTTAATTTATAAAATGATTAAAGCAGCATAATATGTGAGGTAATTTCCAAGATCAAAATAAAGTATTTAATAATCAGTTGTATTTTGCTGGGCATATAGAAAAGAGTTAAAACCCACCTAGCATGTTCAACACCTTTTCCTGTGGCAATAAAGCCACCTATTTATTTAAAATAGTTACATAGCTTCAGAGAAGCCAGTACTGTTTAGTGGAATAAATTCTGATTTGAAAATGAGAGTCAGGGATTATAGGCAGCCAGATTAATTGTGAGCAACTTATTCTCTTTTCTGTATGCCAATTTCATTTTTGTGACAGAACTGATATGCTGTTTTATTTCTTTGTTTAACATTAATTTTGAAAATTAAAATATCATGGAAGTTCAAACATCCTAAAAAATGTAAAATTGTTTTAAATGCATTAAAATATTATTTTGTGAAATTAATAAATTAAATATTAAGAATAAAAAGTTGAATCACATATAATATCATTTTTAAAATATTACATTGAGAATCTCTGTAATTTACTAACTGCAAACTTAAATTACACAATGTCTTTATACTTTTACTAACACTTTAAAAATATATTTTTAAGTCTGGTTTTTTGCTTATGTGAGGCTTGTAGGTAAGAGAGAGATGGAATATCTTAATCTTATTATTGGACAGTCTGCTTATAGCAAACAAGAGGTCAGTGTAAGTGAGCATAGATGTGTTGGTAAATAGTGCAAGTGGGAAGGAGAGATTTAATATGCAGATGAGATGGGAAAAAGGAGTAGCAGTGTGAAATTATTATCTATGCTGACATGTACATGCTGTTACAACTTAAGAAAACTGGTGACATGAGAGCATTTTGATATGTGGCCTTATCTAAAATAATGTATTGAAATTTATGAAAGCTTATGCATAACAATTTAGGGTAAATGATTAGCTGGAAATATCTAAGGAAGTTTAATTCATCTAAGAGTGCCTATTTTTGGAAAAAAGCTCAGTAATAAATATGCTAATTAGAAACTATTTTCTTCATTGATCTTGCTAAAGAGCAAAAAAAAAAAAATTCTACCATCCTCAGTTTCTTTATAGAAATTAACAAAGTACAAAAGGGGTCTATTTTTATCAAAATAGAATTTGCCCATGGAAGAAAATGCACTCGTAAAAGTTGTAGCACAAATATATAAACCAGTCTATTCACAGTGAGTTACTGCAAATTGCACTTGTATGTTTGCTGTATTGTACTGGCAATTGACCAAATATGGCAGCAGAGTTCATTATTATGTATTTGATGGGATTTTCAAATTGTTAGAGTCCTGTTATAACAAGCATGTGTAATTTTCCTCTGGTTTGAGGTTAAGATGGGATGCCTGATAGTCAGAAATCTACAACTGTTCTTCCTATAACCCAGGTCTCCTTAATTGGTTCCAACCAGTTACTTTACCATATCCAAGACATTTTTTTTTTTAAAGTGGTCCATCCATTTAGAAAAAGCAGTGGAACCAGAGATCAATCTGCCAACATTTTTCAGATCTAATAAAAGCAAGGGAATTTCACAAAACATCTACTTCTGCTTCATTGGCTACACTAAAGCCTTTGACTGTTTGGATCACAACAAAATGTGGAAAATTCTCAAGGAAATGGGAACACCAGACCTCCTGACCTGTCACCTAAGAAACCTGTATGAAGGTCAGTAAGTAACAAAACCAAATATGAAACAAAGGACTGGGTTCAAAATTGGGAAAGGAGCATGTCAAGGCTGTATATTGTAATCCTGCTTATTTAACTTATATGCAGAGTACTTCGTGAAAAATGCCAGGCTGGATGAATCACAAGCTGAAATCAAGATTGCTGGGAAAAATATCAACAGCCTCAGATATGCAGATGATACCACTTTAATGGCAGAAAGCAAAGAGAAACTAAAGAATCTCTTGATGAGAGTGAAAGAGGAGAGTGAAAAAAGCTGGCTTAAAACTCAACATTCAAAAAACTAAGATCATGGCATCCAATCCCATCACTTCATGGCATGTAGATGGGGCAACAATGAACAGTGACAGACTTGAATCACTGCCAACAGGGACAGCAGCAATGAAACTGAAAGACGTTTGCTCCTTGGAAGAAAAGCTATGACAAACCTAGACAGCATATTAAAAAGCAGAGACATCACTTTGCCAACAAAGATCCTGTTAAAGCTACAGTTTTTCCAGTAGTAATGTGCAGATGTGACAGGTGGACCATAAAGAAGGCTGAGCACCAAAGAATAGATGCTTTTGAACTGTGGTGTTGGAGAAGACTCTTGAGAGTCCCTTAGACTGCAAGGAGATCAAACCAGCCAATCCTGAAAGAAATCAACCCTGAATATTAATTAGAAGGACTGAAGCTGAAGCTTCAATACTTTGGACAACTGATGTGACCAGCTGACTCATTGATATTGGGAAAGTTGGAGGGCAGGTGGAGAAGAGGGCAACAGAGCATCAAATGATTCGATGACATCACTGACTCAATGGACGTTAGTTTGAGCAAACTCAGGGAGATAATGAAGGACAGGTAAGCCTGGGGTACTGCAGTCCCTAGGGTCACAGTCAGACATGACTTAGCGACTGAACAACAATCTCAATAGCAATTTTTAAGTATTTGTTCAATAAATTGAAATAAATGAAACAGTAGCACAGGAAAACACTGAACTAGGGGTATAGTTTTCTTTGACATAACAGGGCTCCAAAGGAGACTCCTATAGGAAAAGCAATTGTGAAATTTTGATGAGAAAGTAAAAATTTCCTCTCTTAGAAGAAATGTCTATATATAATCAAGTAGATTAATGAATGGGTTATTCTTTATATTCTTCTATTTATTCTGTTCCATTGGTGTATTTTCCAATCCTCGATCCAGTCTGCAATTTTAATTATTGGAATTTTATAATCAGTCAACATGTGAGAGTTTAAATGTTTTAACATCACTCTCTCTTATGAATGTCTTAATTTTTCTTATCCCTTGTGTATATATTCATCCCATCTTTTAGTTTCATGTCAGTGTGAAATTTATTCCCTCGGGAGTGTATTAAAAAAGCTAATGAATTGCCCCTTGTAAATGATATGGCCAAAATTGAATTTATCACTTCTGAGATTTCATTATAAAATACTGTTACTTCTGTTTCTTGTTACTCGCTTTCTCTGATGAAGCAAACCACCATCTTTCAAACTGTTTTATGGATTAATTCATGTGCCTACCAAAGTACTAAAGGAAATCTCAGTATTTTTTAATTGAATTTCTTTTATGGAAGTATCATTGATTTACAACATTATATTACTTTCAGTATACAACATAGTGGTACAATATTTTTATAATCATGCTTCATTTGAAGTTATCACAAAATAATAGCTATATTCCCTATGCTGCACAACATACCTGTATTGCTTATTTTTTATACATTGTAGTTTGTATATTTTAATTCCATACCCTATCATGTCCTACCCTCTTCTCTTTCCCTATGATAATTACTAGTTTGCTCTTTATATCTATAAATCTGTATCTGTTTTATTTTATATATTCATTTGTTTTACTTCTTAGATTTCACATACAGGTGATAATAGAATATTTGACTTTGTCTGACATTTCACTAAGCATAATATTCTCAAGGTACGTCCATGTTGTTGCAAACAGTAAAATTTTATTCTTTTTATGGCTGAGTAATACTTTATTATATGACAAGTCTTCTTGATTCATTCCTCTGTTGATGAGTACATAGGTTGCTTCTGTACCTTAGCTATTGTAAATAATGCTGCTGTGAATATTGGGGTGCATGGTATATCTTCAGATTATTGTTTTCATTTTCTTCAGGTACATACCCAAGAGTGAAATTATTGCATCATATCATCGTTCTGTTTTAGTTTTTTTGAGAAACCTCCATGCTGTTTCCATAATGGCTGCACCAATTTACACTCCCATCAACAGCATATGAGGTCCCTTTTTCCATACCCCTGCCAACATTTGTTATTTTTGGTCTTTTTGATAAGAACCATTCTGACAGGTATGAGGTGATATCTCATTGTGGTTTTGGTTTTCATTTCTCTGATGATTGGCAACATTGAGCATCTTTTCACATACTATTAGCTATCTGTATGCCTCCTTTGGAAAAATGTTTATTTAGGTCTTGTGTAAAGCTTTTATTTGAGCTGCTTGGGTTTTAGATATTGAATTGTATGAGCTATTTTATATTTGGATGTTAATCCCTTATCATTTGCAAATGTTTTCCCTCATTCAGTAAGTTGTCTTAGCATTTAGGGGATGGTTTCCTTTGCTTTGCAAAAGCACTTATGTTTAATTAGGTCTCATTTGTTTATTTTTGCTTTTATTTCTTTTTCCTCAGGAGACAGAATCAAAAGTATTGCTACAATTTATGTCAAAGTGTGTTCTGCCTATTTTTTTCTTCTAGGAGCTTTATGGTTTCAGATCTCACATTTAGTCTAATTCATTTTTAGTTTGTCTTTGAGGAAATGTTCTAATTTCATTCTTTGACATGTAGTTGTCCAGTTTTCCTAGAACCACTTATTGGAGAGACTGTCTTTTCTCCATTGTTTATTCTTGCCCCATTTGTCATAGATTAATTTGACCATAGGTACTTTGCTTGGCTTCTAGACTCTTTATTCTGTACCATTGATCTATGCATCTTTGTTGTAGTATTATGCTGTTTTGATTACTGTAGCTTTGTAGCATAGGTTGAAGTCAGGGAGTGTGATAATTCTAGCTTTGTTCTTTTTTCTCAAGATTGCTTTGGCAATTAGAAGTCTTTTTTGGTTCTATTAAATTTTAGGATTGTTTGTACTATTTCTGTGAAAAATGTCATGAATATTTTGATGGGGATGCATTACTTTATAGATTGTTTTGGATACTATGGATATTTTAATAATATTAATTTTTCAAGTCCAAGAACATCAGGTACGTTTTCATTATTTCTATCATTTTCAATTTCCTTCATCAATGTTTTACAGTTTCCAGAGTGTAATTTTTTCACATCTTTGATTCCTAGGTATTTTATTTTCTATGTGCTTTTAAACAAAGTTGTTTCTTTCTTTCTCTTTCTGATAGTTCATTATTGATGTAACGAAAATCAATAGTTTCCATGTACTATTCTCTCTTGCAACTTCACTGAATTCATTTGTTAGTTCTAATAGTTTCTTTTTTTTTCTTTTTGCTTTTTTTTTGGAGACTTTAGAATTTTCTAAAACGGTATTGTATCATCTGCAGTTAGTGACAGTTTTTCTTCTTCTCTTCCAATTTGGATGATTTTTATTTTATTTTCTTGTCTGATTGCTGTGACTGATTTCCAATATTTATTTAAGTTAAAGAGGTGAGAGTGTGCATCCTTTTCTTATTCCTGATTTTAGAGGAAAGAATGGTCTAGCAGCTCCACTCCTGGTTGTAATGGACAGTTTATTGTCAGAATAATTCTAGATTTAAATGTTTGCATATCTATGACCCACCTTCACCAGAATATTGGAAATAAAAGCAAAAATAAACTAAATGGGATCTAATGAAACTTAAAAGCTTTGCACTACAAAGGAAACTATAAGTAAGGTGAAAAGACAGCCCTCAGATTGGGAGAAAATAATAGCAAATGAAGAAACAGACAAAGGATTAATCTCAAAAATATACAAGCAACTCCTGCAGCTCAATTCCAGAAAATAAATGACCCAATCAAAAAATGGGCCAAAGAACTAAACAGACATTTCTCCAAAGAAGACATACAGATGGCTAACAAACACATGAAAAGATGCTCAACATCACTCATTATCAGAGAAATGCAAATCAAAACCACAATGAGGTACCATTACACGCCAGTCAGGATGGCTGCTATCCAAAAGTCTACAAGCAATAAATGCTGGAGAGTGTGTGGAGAAAAGGGAACCCTCTTACACTGTTGGTGGGAATGCAAACTAGTACAGCCACTGTGGAGAACAGTGTGGAGATTCCTTAAAAAACTGGAAATAGAACT